>NC_068380.1:25356705-25439317 GCF_023724105.1 Carassius gibelio | reverse complement strand
GAATGCCTCAGCATTCTTGAGCATCCCATTACCATGCCAAAACTTTGGAAAAAACAGCACCTTCTAGTGTTTACATTTGGATTCTGCTGTAATGAAGGCAATGGACAAACCCACTGATGAACAAACACCAGCAAGGCAGTCCCAAAGTAAAGCACTTATTCTTACATGGAATAACAGATGCTTCTCTTTGTGTACGAGGGAGTCTCCTTCAAATGAAACTAAATACAGACCAGTTGGACACTGGGAAGTCAGTCAGCAAACATTTACCCCAACTTGATAGCACTTTCTGCTTTGGTTGAAAAGAAAGATGCTAAAGTTAGAGTAGACATCAGCTGCTTTGCACTCAAGGAGGCAAGGAGTTGAAAAGGTGGCTACAGAGGAGGATGAAAAATTGTGTCCACATTTTTCAATTTTATTCAGTATTTACAGTTACAAGTTTGGACCAGAGGCATATATCTACAAAATAAGAAATACTAATTAATTAAATAAAAAACTATACGAAATAGAACATAGGTGAAGCTTTGGTTGCTCTTCATTTCCTCAGTAATACTACCCCAAAGAGGAGCACTTATGAACATAGGACCAATCAATGCTCCAATTTGAAGTAATCTTAATAGGATGGATACTGTGAATATCTGATCATTGCATTTAGAACTCAGTTTGGCGTCCCAGAAAATAAATTATCTCCTGAAGCACTGGTCACTTGAAACTACCCCAACAAATAGCACTTACCTATTACAACAGACAAGTCAAATTATTCCCATTTGAAGTAATAATGGGATGGATACTGTGATTATCTGATCATTGCCTTTAGAACTCAGTTTGGCGTCCCAGAAAATGAATTATGTCCTGAAGCACTCGTCACTTGAAACTACCCCAACAAATAGCACTTACCTATTACAACAGACAAGTCAGTGCCATTATGAGGGTACCGATAGTGACAAATCAAAATATTTTCAATTTTGAAGACTACAAGTCTGTGGAATCAGATGAGGACATTTCCAGCCAGAGATACCAGGAGCATGCTGCCTGCAGTCAAGGTGAGCTGATCTGAGCAGTTTTGTTAACAGCACCCATTATAAATATGTCTATGGCTCTTTGGCTTTGCTGTGGTCGTTGGTACTTGGGTAGTTTTGAAAGGCCATTAATCTTTGATTGCCCTGTTAATATCTTTGGAATGCCTCAGCATTCTTGAGCATGGGTGGACTTTTCACACATTTAAAGCATTTCATGCAAATTCAACTATTATAATGTTTTCTGAAAGAAGAACATTATGACAGTCCTTGTTAAAGCATAGAAACACACCATGCACAAAATCAATGATTACCATGCCAAAACTTTGGAAAAAACAGCACCTTCTAGTGTTTAAATTTGGATTCTGCTGTAATCAAGGCAATGGACAAACCCACTGATGAACAAACACCAGCAAGGCAGTCCCAAAGTAAAGCACTTATTCTTACATGGAATAACAGATGCTTCTCTTTGTAGTTATTGAGGGAGTCTCCTTCAAATGCAACTAAATACAGACCAGTTGGACACTGGGAAGTCAGTCAGCAAACATTTACCCCAACTTGATAGCACTTTCTGCTTTGGTTGAAAAGAAAGATGCTAAAGTTAGAGTAGACATCAGCTGCTTTGCACTCAAGGAGGCAAGGAGTTGAAAAGGTGGCTACAAAGGAGGATGAAAAATTGTGTCCACATTTTTCAATTTTATTCAGCATTTACAGTTACAAGTTTGGACCAGAGGCATATATCTGCAAAATAAGAAATACTAATTAATTAAATAAAAAACTATAAGAAATAGAACATAGGTGAAGCTTTGGTTGCTCTTCATTTCCTCATTACTACTACCCCAAAGAGAAGCACTTATGAACATAGGACCAATCAATGCTCCAATTTGAAGTAATCTTAATGGGATGGATACTGTGAATATCTGATCATTGCATTTAGAACTCAGTTTGGCGTCCCAGAAAATAAATTATCTCCTGAAGCACTGGTCATTTGAAACTACCCCAACAAATAGCACTTACCTACTACAACAGACAAGTCAGTGCCATTATGAGGGTACCGATAGTGACAAATCTAAATATTTTCCATTTCGAAGACTACAATTCTGTGGAATCAGATGAGGACATTTCCAGCCAGAGATACCAGGAGCATGCTGCCTGCAGTCAAGGTGAGCTGATCTGAGCAGTTTTGTTAACAGCACCCATTATAAATATATCTATGGCTCTTTGGCTTTGCTCTGGTAGTTGGTACTTGGGTAGTTTTGAAAGGCCATTAATCTTTGATTTCCCTGTTAATATCTTTGGAATGCCTCAGCATTCTTGAGCATGGGCGGACTTTTCACACATTTTAAGCATTTCATGCAAATTCAACTATTATAATGTTTTCTGAAAGAAGAACATTATGACAGTACTTGTTATAGCATAGAAACACACCATGCACAAAATCAATGATTACCATGCCAAAACTTTGGAAAAAACAGCACCTTCTAGTGTTTAAATTTGGATTCTGTTGTAATCATGACAATGGGCAAACCCACTGATGAACAAACACCAGCAAGGCAGTCCCAAAGTAAAGCACTTATTCTTACATGGAATGACAGATGCTTCTCTTTGTAGTCATCGAGGGAGTCTCCTTCAAATGAAACTAAATACAGACCAGTTGGACACTGGGAAGTCAGTCAGCAAACATTTACCCCAACTTGATAGCACTTTCTGCTTTGGTTGAAAAGAAAGATGCTAAAGTTAGAGTAGACATCAGCTGCTTTTCACTCAAGGAGGCAAGGAGTTGAAAAGTTGGCCACAGAGGAGGATGCATAATTGTGTCCAATTTTTTCAATTTTATTCAGCATTTACAGTTACAAGTTTGGACCAGAGGCATATATCTGCAAAATAAGAAATACTAATTAAATAAATAAAAAACTATAAGAAATAGAACATAGGTGAAGATTTGGTTGCTCTTCATTTCCTCAGTACTACTACCCCAAAGAGAAGCACTTATGAACATAGGACCAATCAATGCTCCCATTTGAAGTAATCTTAATGGGATGGATACTGTGATTATCTGATCATTGCCTTTAGAACTCAGTTTGGCGTCCCAGAAAATGAATTATGTCCTGAAGCACTCGTCACTTGAAACTACCCCAACAAATAGCACTTACCTATTACAACAGACAAGTCAGTGCCATTATGAGGGTACCGATAGTGACAAATCAAAATATTTTCCATTTCGAAGACTACAAGTCTGTGGAATCAGATGAGGACATTTCCAGCCAGAGATACCAGGAGCATGCTGCCTGCAGTCAAGGTGAGCTGATCTGAGCAGTTTTGTTAACAGCACCCATTATAAATATGTCTATGGCTCTTTGGCTTTGCTGTGGTCGTTGGTACTTGGGTAGTTTTGAAAGGCCATTAATCTTTGATTGCCCTGTTAATATCTTTGGAATGCCTCAGCATTCTTGAGCATGGGTGGACTTTTCACACATTTAAAGCATTTCATGCAAATTCAACTATTATAATGTTTTCTTAAAGAAGAACATGATGACAATCCTTGTTAAAGCATAGAATCACACTATGCACAAAATGAATGATTACCATGACAAAACTTTGGAAAAAACAGCACCTTCTAGTGTTTAAATTTGGATTCTGCTGTAATCAAGGCAATGGACAAACCCACTGATGAACAAACACCAGCAAGGCAGTCCCAAAGTAAAGCACTTATTCTTACATGGAATAACAGATGCTTCTCTTTGTAGTCATCGAGGGAGTCTCCTTCAAATGAAACTAAATACAGACCAGTTGGACACTGGGAAGTCAGTCAGCAAACATTTACCCCAACTTGATAGCACTTTCTGCTTTGGTTGAAAAGAAAGATGCTGAAGTTAGAGTAGACATCAGCTGATTTTCACTCAAGAAGGCAAGGATTTGAAAAGTTGGCCACAGAGGAGGATGCATAATTGTGTCCAATTTTTTCAATTTTATTCAGAATTTACAGTTACAAGTTTGGACCAGAGGCATATATCTGCAAAATAAGATATATGCCTCTAAAATAAATAAATAAATAAATAAATAAATAAATAAATAAATAAATAAACTATAAGAAATAGAACATAGGTGAAGCTTTGGTTGCTCTTCGTTTCCTCATTACTACTACCCCAAAGAGAAGCACTTGTGAACATAGGACCGATCAATGCTCCCATTTGAAGTAATCTTAATGGGATGGATACTGTGATTATCTTATCATTGCATTTAGAACTCAGTTTGGCGTCCCAGAAAATGAATTATGTCCTGAAGCACTCGTCACTTGAAACTACACCAACAAATAGCACTTACCTATTACAACAGACAAGTCAGTGCCATTATGAGGGTACCGATAGTGACAAATCAACATATTTTCCATTTCGAAGACTACGATTCTGTGGAATCAGATGAAGACATTTCCAGCCAGAGATACCAGAGGCATGCTGCCTGCAGTCAGGGTGAGCTGATCTGAGCTTTGCTGTGGTCGTTGGTACTTGGGTAGTTTTAAAAGGCCATTATTCTTTGATTGCCCTGTAATATCTTTGGAATGCCTCAGCATTCTTGAGCATCCCATTACCATGCCAAAACTTTGGAAAAAAACAGCACCTTCTAGTGTTTACATTTGGATTCTGCTGTAATGAAGGCAATGGACAAACCCACTGATGAACAAACACCAGCAAGGCAGTCCCAAAGTAAAGCACTTATTCTTACATGGAATAACAGATGCTTCTCTATGTGTACGAGGGAGTCTCCTTCAAATGAAACTAAATACAGACCAGTTGGACACTGGGAAGTCAGTCAGCAAACATTTACCCCAACTTGATAGCACTTTCTGCTTTGGTTGAAAAGAAAGATGCTAAAGTTAGAGTAGACATCAGCTGCTTTGCACTCAAGGAGGCAAGGAGTTGAAAAGGTGGCTACAGAGGAGGATGAAAAATTGTGTCCACATTTTTCAATTTTATTCAGCATTTACAGTTACAAGTTTGGACCAGAGGCATAAATCTGCAAAATAAGAAATACTAATTAATTAAATAAAAAACTATACGAAATAGAACATAGGTGAAGCTTTGGTTGCTCTTCATTTCCTCAGTAATACTACCCCAAAGAGAAGCACTTATGAACATAGGACCAATCAATGCTCCAATTTGAAGTAATCTTAATGGGATGGATACTGTGAATATCTGATCATTGCATTTAGAACTCAGTTTGGCGTCCCAGAAAATAAATTATCTCCTGAAGCACTGGTCACTTGAAACTACCCCAACAAATAGCACTTACCTATTACAACAGACAAGTCAAATTACTCCCATTTGAAGTAATAATGGGATGGATATTGTGATTATCTGATCATTGCCTTTAGAACTCAGTTTGGCGTCCCAGAAAATGAATTATGTCCTGAAGCACTCGTCACTTGAAACTACCCCATCAAATAGCACTTACCTATTACAACAGACAAGTCAGTGCCATTATGAGGGTACCGATAGTGACAAATCAAAATATTTTCAATTTTGAAGACTACAAGTCTGAGGAATCAGATGAGGACATTTCCAGCCAGAGATACCAGGAGCATGCTGCCTGCAGTCAAGGTGAGCTGATCTGAGCAGTTTTGTTAACAGCACCCATTATAAATATGTCTATGGCTCTTTGGCTTTGCTGTGGTCGTTGGTACTTGGGTAGTTTTGAAAGGCCATTAATCTTTGATTGCCCTGTTAATATCTTTGGAATGCCTCAGCATTCTTGAGCATGGGTGGACTTTTCACACATTTAAAGCATTTCATGCAAATTCAACTATTATAATGTTTTCTGAAAGAAGAACATTATGACAGTCCTTGTTAAAGCATAGAAACACACCATGCACAAAATCAATGATTACCATGCCAAAACTTTGGAAAAAACAGCACCTTCTAGTGTTTAAATTTGGATTCTGCTGTAATCAAGGCAATGGACAAACCCACTGATGAACAAACACCAGCAAGGCAGTCCCAAAGTAAAGCACTTATTCTTACATGGAATAACAGATGCTTCTCTTTGTAGTTATTGAGGGAGTCTCCTTCAAATGCAACTAAATACAGACCAGTTGGACACTGGGAAGTCAGTCAGCAAACATTTACCCCAACTTGATAGCACTTTCTGCTTTGGTTGAAAAGAAAGATGCTAAAGTTAGAGTAGACATCAGCTGCTTTGCACTCAAGGAGGCAAGGAGTTGAAAAGGTGGCTACAGAGGAGGATGAAAAATTGTGTCCACATTTTTCAATTTTATTCAGCATTTACAGTTACAAGTTTGGACCAGAGGCATATATCTGCAAAATAAGAAATACTAATTAATTAAATAAAAAACTATAAGAAATAGAACATAGGTGAAGCTTTGGTTGCTCTTCATTTCCTCATTACTACTACCCCAAAGAGAAGCACTTATGAACATAGGACCAATCAATGCTCCAATTTGAAGTAATCTTAATGGGATGGATACTGTGAATATCTGATCATTGCATTTAGAACTCAGTTTGGCGTCCCAGAAAATAAATTATCTCCTGAAGCACTGGTCATTTGAAACTACCCCAACAAATAGCACTTACCTACTACAACAGACAAGTCAGTGCCATTATGAGGGTACCGATAGTGACAAATCTAAATATTTTCCATTTCGAAGACTACAATTCTGTGGAATCAGATGAGGACATTTCCAGCCAGAGATACCAGGAGCATGCTGCCTGCAGTTAAGGTGAGCTGATCTGAGCAGTTTTGTTAACAGCACCCATTATAAATATATCTATGGTTCTTTGGCTTTGCTCTGGTCGTTGGTACTTGGGTAGTTTTGAAAGGCCATTAATCTTTGATTTCCCTGTTAATATCTTTGGAATGCCTCAGCATTCTTGAGCATGGGCGGACTTTTCACACATTTTAAGCATTTCATGCAAATTCAACTATTATAATGTTTTCTGAAAGAAGAACATTATGACAGTACTTGTTATAGCATAGAAACACACCATGCACAAAATCAATGATTACCATGCCAAAACTTTGGAAAAAACAGCACCTTCTAGTGTTTTAATTTGGATTCTGTTGTAATCATGGCAATGGGCAAACCCACTGATGAACAAACACCAGCAAGGCAGTCCCAAAGTAAAGCACTTATTCTTACATGGAATGACAGATGCTTCTCTTTGTAGTCATCGAGGGAGTCTCCTTCAAATGAAACTAAATACAGACCAGTTGGACACTGGGAAGTCAGTCAGCAAACATTTACCCCAACTTGATAGCACTTTCTGCTTTGGTTGAAAAGAAAGATGCTAAAGTTAGAGTAGACATCAGCTGCTTTTCACTCAAGGAGGCAAGGAGTTGAAAAGTTGGCCACAGAGGAGGATGCATAATTGTGTCCAATTTTTTCAATTTTATTCAGCATTTACAGTTACAAGTTTGGACCAGAGGCATATATCTGCAAAATAAGAAATACTAATTAAATAAATAAAAAACTATAAGAAATAGAACATAGGTGAAGATTTGGTTGCTCTTCATTTCCTCAGTACTACTACCCCAAAGAGAAGCACTTATGAACATAGGACCAATCAATGCTCCCATTTGAAGTAATCTTAATGGGATGGATACTGTGATTATCTGATCATTGCCTTTAGAACTCAGTTTGGCGTCCCAGAAAATGAATTATGTCCTGAAGCACTCGTCACTTGAAACTACCCCAACAAATAGCACTTACCTATTACAACATACAAGTCAGTGCCATTATGAGGGTACCGATAGTGACAAATCAAAATATTTTCCATTTCGAAGACTACAAGTCTGTGGAATCAGATGAGGCCATTTCCAGCCAGAGATACCAGGAGCATGCTGCCTGCAGTCAAGGTGAGCTGATCTGAGCAGTTTTGTTAACAGCACCCATTATAAATATGTCTATGGCTCTTTGGCTTTGCTGTGGTCGTTGGTACTTGGGTAGTTTTGAAAGGCCATTAATCTTTGATTGCCCTGTTAATATCTTTGGAATGCCTCAGCATTCTTGAGCATGGGTGGACTTTTCACACATTTAAAGCATTTCATGCAAATTCAACTATTATAATGTTTTCTGAAAGAAGAACATTATGACAGTCCTTGTTAAAGCATAGAAACACACCATGCACAAAATCAATGATTACCATGCCAAAACTTTGAAAAAAACAGCACCTTCTAGTGTTTAAATTTGGATTCTGCTGTAATCAAGGCAATGGACAAGCCACTGATGAACAAACACCAGCAAGGCAGTCCCAAAGTAAAGCACTTATTCTTACATGGAATAACAGATGCTTATCTTTGTAGTCATCGAGGGAGTCTACTTCAAATGAAACTAAATACAGACCAGTTGGACACTGGGAAGTCAGTCAGCAAACATTTACCCCAACTTGATAGCACTTTCTGTTTTGGTTGAAAAGAAAGATGCTAAAGTTAGAGTAGACATCAGCTGCTTTGCACTCAAGGAGGCAAGGAGTTGAAAAGGTGGCTACAGAGGAGGATGAAAAATTGTGTCCACATTTTTCAATTTTATTCAGCATTTACAGTTACAAGTTTGGACCAGAGGCATATATCTGCAAAATAAGAAATACCAATTAATTAAATAAAAAAACTATAAGACATAGAACATAGGTGAAGCTTTGGTTGCTCTTCATTTCCTCATTACTACTACCCCAAAGAGAAGCACTTATGAACATTTGACCAATCAATGCTCCCATTTGAAGTAATCTTAATGGGATGGATACTGTGATTATCTGATCATTGCCTTTAGAACTCAGTTTGGCGTCCCAGAAAATGAATTATGTCCTGAAGCACTCATCACTTGAAACTACCCCAACAAATAGCACTTACCTATTACAACAGACAAGTCAGTGCCATTATGAGGGTACCAATAGTGACAAATCAAAATATTTTCCATTTCGAAGACTACAAGTCTGTGGAATCAGATGAGGACATTTCCAGCCAGAGATACCAGGAGCATGCTGCCTGCAGTCAAGGTGAGCTGATCTGAGCAGTTTTGTTAACAGCACCCATTATAAATATGTCTATGGCTCTTTGGCTTTACTGTGGTCGTTGGTACTTGGGTAGTTTTGAAAGGCCATTAATCTTTGATTTCCCTGTTAATATCTTTGGAATGCCTCAGCATTCTTGAGCATGGGTGGACTTTTCACACATTTAAAGCATTTCATGCAAATTCAACTATTATAATGTTTTCTGAAAGAAGAACATTATGACAGTCCTTGTTAAAGCATAGAAACACACCATGCACAAAATCAATGATTACCATGCCAAAACTTTGGAAAAAACAGCACCTTCTAGTGTTTAAATTTGGATTCTGTTGTAATCAAGGCAATGGGCAAACCCACTGATGAACAAACACCAACAAGGCAGTCCCAAAGTAAAGCACTTATTCTTACATGGAATGACAGATGCTTCTCATGTAGTCATCGAGGGAGTCTCCTTCAAATGAAACTAAATACAGACCAGTTGGACACTGGGAAGTCAGTCAGCAAACATTTACCCCAACTTGATAGCACTTTCTGCTTTGGTTGAAAAGAAAGATGCTAAAGTTAGAGTAGACATCAGCTGCTTTGCACTCAAGGAGGCAAGGAGTTGAAAAGGTGGCTACAGAGGAGGATGAAAAATTGTGTCCACATTTTTCAATTTTATTCAGCATTTACAGTTACAAGTTTGGACCAGAGGCATATATCTGCAAAATAAGAAATACTAATTAATTAAATAAAAAACTATAAGACATAGAACATAGGTGAAGCTTTGGTTGCTCTTCATTTCCTCATTACTACTACCCCAAAGAGAAGCACTTATGAACATTTGACTAATCAATGCTCCCATTTGAAGTAATCTTAATGGGATGGATACTGTGAATATCTGATCATTGCATTTAGAACTCAGTTTGGCGTCCCAGAAAATAAATTATCTCCTGAAGCACTGGTCACTTGAAACCACCCCAACAAATAGCACTTACCTACTACAACAGACAAGTCAGTGCCATTATGAGGGTACCGATAGTGACAAATCAAAATATTTTCCATTTCGAAGACTACAAGTCTGTGGAATCAGATGAGGACATTTCCAGCCAGAGATACCAGGAGCATGCTGCCTGCAGTCAAGGTGAGCTGATCTGAGCAGTTTTGTTAACAGCACCCATTATAAATATGTCTATGGCTCTTTGGCTTTGCTGTGGTCGTTGGTACTTGGGTAGTTTTGAAAGGCCATTAATCTTTGATTGCCCTGTTAATATCTTTGGAATGCCTCAGCATTCTTGAGCATGGGTGGACTTTTCACACATTTAAAGCATTTCATGCAAATTCAACTATTATTATGTTTTCTGAAAGAAGAACATTATGACAGTCCTTGTTAAAGCATAGAAACACACCATGCACAAAATCAATGATTACCATGCCAAAACTTTGGAAAAAACAGCACCTTCTAGTGTTTAAATTTGGATTCTGTTGTAATCAAGGCAAAGGACAAACCCACTGATGAACAAACACCAGCAAGGCAGTCCCAAAGTAAAGCACTTATTCTTACATGGAATGACAGATGCTTCTCTTTGTAGTCATCGAGGGAGTCTCCTTCAAATTAAACTAAATACAGACCAGTTGGACACTGGGAAGTCAGTCAGCAAACATTTACCCCAACTTGATAGCACTTTCTGCTTTGGTTGAAAAGAAAGATGCTAAAGTTAGAGTAGACATCATCTGCTTTTCACTCAAGGAGGCAAGGATTTGAAAAGTTGGCCACAGAGGAGGATGCATAATTGTGTCCAATTTTTTTCAATTTTATTCAGCATTTACAGTTACAAGTTTGGACCAGAGGCATATATCTGCAAAATAAGAAATACTAATTAAATAAATAAAAAACTAAACGAAATAGAACATAGGTGAAGCTTTGGTTGCTCTTCATTTCCTCAGTACTACTACCCCAAAGAGAAGCACTTATGAACATAGGACCAACCAATGCTCCCATTTGAAGTAATCTTAATGGGATGGATACTGTGAATATCTGATCATTGCCTTTAGAACTCAGTTTGGCGTCCCAGAAAATGAATTATGTCCTGAAGCACTCGTCACTTGAAACTACCCCAACAAATAGCACTTACCTATTACAACAGACAAGTCAGTGCCATTATGAGGGTACCGATAGTGACAAATCAAAATATTTTCCATTTCGTAGACTACAAGTCTGTGGAATCAGATGAGGACATTTCCAGCCAGAGATACCAGGAGCATGCTGCCTGCAGTCAAGGTGAGCTGATCTGAGCAGTTTTGTTAACAGCACCCATTATAAATATGTCTATGGCTCTTTGGCTTTACTGTGGTCGTTGGTACTTGGGTAGTTTTGAAAGGCCATTCATCTTTGATTTCCCTGTTAATATCTTTGGAATGCCTCAGCATTCTTGAGCATGGGTGGACTTTTCACACATTTAAAGCATTTCATGCAAATTCAACTATTATAATGTTTTCTGAAAGAAGAACATTATGACAGTCCTTGTTAAAGCATAGAAACACACCATGCACAAAATCAATGATTACCATGCCAAAACTTTGGAAAAAACAGCACCTTCTAGTGTTTAAATTTGGATTCTGTTGTAATCAAGGCAATGGGCAAACCCACTGATGAACAAACACCAGCAAGGCAGTCCCAAAGTAAAGCACTTATTCTTACATGGAATAACAGATGCTTCTCTTTGTAGTCATCGAGGGAGTCTCCTTCAAATGAAACTAAAAACAGACCAGTTGGACACTGGGAAGTCAGTCAGCAAACATTTACCCCAACTTGATAGCACTTTCTGCTTTGGTTGAAAAGAAAGATGCTAAAGTTAGAGTAGACATCAGCTGCTTTTCACTCAAGGAGGCAAGGAGTTGAAAAGGTGGCTAGAGAGGAGGATGAAAAATTGTGTCTACATTTTTCAATTTTATTCAGCATTTACAGTTACAAGTTTGGACCAGAGGCATATATCTGCAAAATAAGAAATACTAATTAATTAAATAAAAACTATAAGAAATAGAACATAGGTGAAGCTTTGGTTGCTCTTCATTTCCTCATTACTACTACCCCAAAGAGAAGCACTTATGAACATAGGACCAATCAATGCTCCAATTTGAAGTAATCTTAATGGGATGGATACTGTGAATATCTGATCATTGCATTTAGAACTCAGTTTGGCGTCCCAGAAAATAAATTATCTCCTGAAGGACTGGTCACTTGAAACTACCCCAACAAATAGCACTTACCTACTACAACAGACAAGTCAGTGCCATTATGAGGGTACCGATAGTGACAAATCAAAATATTTTCCATTTCGAAGACTACAAGTCTGTGGAATCAGATGAGGACATTTCCAGCCAGAGATACCAGGAGCATGCTGCCTGCAGTCAAGTTGAGCTGATCTGAGCAGTTTTGTTAACAGCACCCATTATAAATATGTCTATGGCTCTTTGGCTTTGCTGTGGTCCTTGGTACTTGGGTAGTTTTGAAAGGCCATTAATCTTTGATTGCCCTGTTAATATCTTTGGAATGCCTCAGCATTCTTGAGCATGGGTGGACTTTTCACACATTTAAAGCATTTCATGCAAATTCAACTATTATAATGTTTTCTGAAAGAAGAACATTATGACAGTCCTTGTTAAAGCATAGAAACACACCATGCACAAAATCAATGATTACCATGCCAAAACTTTGGAAAAAACAGCACCTTCTAGTGTTTAAATTTGGATTCTGCTGTAATCAAGGCAATGGACAAACCCACTGATGAACAAACACCAACAAGGCAGTCCCAAAGTAAAGCACTTATTCTTACATGGAATAACAGATGCTTCTCTTTGTAGTCATCGAGGGAGTCTCCTTCTAATGAAACTAAAAACAGACCAGTTGGACACTGGGAAGTCAGTCAGCAAACATTTACCCCAACTTGATAGCACTTTCTGCTTTGGTTGAAAAGAAAGATGCTAAAGTTAGAGTAGACATCAGCTGCTTTTCACTCAAGGAGGAAAGGAGTTGAAAAGGTGGCTACAGAGGAGGATGAAAAATTGTGTCTACATTTTTCAATTTAATTCAGCATTTACAGTTACAAGTTTGGACCAGAGGCATATATCTGCAAAATAAGAAATACTAATTAATTAAATAAAAACTATAAGAAATAGAACATAGGTGAAGCTTTGGTTGCTCTTCATTTCCTCATTACTACTACCCCAAAGAGAAGCACTTATGAACATAGGACCAATCAATGCTCCAATTTGAAGTAATCTTAATGGGATGGATACTGTGAATATCTGATCATTGCATTTAGAACTCAGTTTGGCGTCCCAGAAAATAAATTATCTCCTGAAGCACTGGTCACTTGAAACTACCCCAACAAATAGCACTTACCTACTACAACAGACAAGTCAGTGCCATTATGAGGGTACCGATAGTGACAAATCAAAATATTTTCCATTTCGAAGACTACAAGTCTGTGGAATCAGATGAGGACATTTCCAGCCAGAGATACCAGGAGCATGATGCCTGCAGTCAAGTTGAGCTGATCTGAGCAGTTTTGTTAACAGCACCCATTATAAATATGTCTATGGCTCTTTGGCTTTGCTGTGGTCGTTGGTACTTGGGTAGTTTTGAAAGGCCATTAATCTTTGATTGCCCTGTTAATATCTTTGGAATGCCTCAGCATTCTTGAGCATGGGTGGACTTTTCACACATTTAAAGCATTTCATGCAAATTCAACTATTATAATGTTTTCTGAAAGAAGACAGTCCTTGTTAAAGCATAGAAACACACCATGCACAAAATCAATGATTACCATGCCAAAACTTTGGAAAAAACAGCACCTTCTAGTGTTTAAATTTGGATTCTGTTGTAATCAAGGCAATGGGCAAACCCACTGATGAACAAACACCAGCAAGGCAGTCCCAAAGTAAAGCACTTATTCTTACATGGAATGACAGATGCTTCTCTTTGTAGTCATCGAGGGAGTCTCCTTCAAATTAAACTAAATACAGACCAGTTGGACACTGGGAAGTCAGTCAGCAAACATTTACCCCAACTTGATAGCACTTTCTGCTTTGGTTGAAAAGAAAGATGCTAAAGTTAGAGTAGACATCATCTGCTTTTCACTCAAGGAGGCAAGGATTTGAAAAGTTGGCCACAGAGGAGGATGCATAATTGTGTCCATTTTTTTTCAATTTTATTCAGCATTTACAGTTACAAGTTTGGACCAGAGGCATATATCTGCAAAATAAGAAATACTAATTAAATAAATAAAAAACTAAACAAAATAGAACATAGGTGAAGCTTTGGTTGCTCTTCATTTCCTCAGTACTACTACCCCAAAGAGAAGCACTTATGAACATAGGACCAACCAATGCTCCCATTTGAAGTAATCTTAATGGGATGGATACTGTGAATATCTGATCATTGCCTTTAGAACTCAGTTTGGCGTCCAAGAAAATGAATTATGTCCTGAAGCACTCGTCACTTGAAACTACCCCAACAAATAGCACTTACCTATTACAACAGACAAGTCAGTGCCATTATGAGGGTACCGATAGTGACAAATCAAAATATTTTCCATTTCGAAGACTACAAGTCTGTGGAATCAGATGAGGACATTTCCAGCCAGAGATACCAGGAGCATGCTGCCTGCAGTCAAGGTGAGCTGATCTGAGCAGTTTTGTTAACAGCACCCATTATAAATATGTCTATGGCTCTTTGGCTTTACTGTGGTCGTTGGTACTTGGGTAGTTTTGAAAGGCCATTCATCTTTGATTTCCCTGTTAATATCTTTGGAATGCCTCAGCATTCTTGAGCATGGGTGGACTTTTCACACATTTAAAGCATTTCATGCAAATTCAACTATTATAATGTTTTCTGAAAGAAGAACATTATGACAGTCCTTGTTAAAGCATAGAAACACACCATGCACAAAATCAATGATTACCATGCCAAAACTTTGGAAAAAACAGCACCTTCTAGTGTTTAAATTTGGATTCTGTTGTAATCAAGGCAATGGGCAAACCCACTGATGAACAAACACCAGCAAGGCAGTCCCAAAGTAAAGCACTTATTCTTACATGGAATAACAGATGCTTCTCTTTGTAGTCATCGAGGGAGTCTCCTTCAAATGAAACTAAAAACAGACCAGTTGGACACTGGGAAGTCAGTCAGCAAACATTTACCCCAACTTGATAGCACTTTCTGCTTTGGTTGAAAAGAAAGATGCTAAAGTTAGAGTAGACATCAGCTGCTTTTCACTCAAGGAGGCAAGGAGTTGAAAAGGTGGCTACAGAGGTGGATGAAAAATTGTGTCTACATTTTTCAATTTTATTCAGCATTTACAGTTACAAGTTTGGACCAGAGGCATATATCTGCAAAATAAGAAATACTAATTAATTAAATAAAAACTATAAGAAATAGAACATAGGTGAAGCTTTGGTTGCTCTTCATTTCCTCATTACTACTACCCCAAAGAGAAGCACTTATGAACATAGGACCAATCAATGCTCCAATTTGAAGTAATCTTAATGGGATGGATACTGTGAATATCTGATCATTGCATTTAGAACTCAGTTTGGCGTCCCAGAAAATAAATTATCTCCTGAAGGACTGGTCACTTGAAACTACCCCAACAAATAGCACTTACCTACTACAACAGACAAGTCAGTGCCATTATGAGGGTACCGATAGTGACAAATCAAAATATTTTCCATTTCGAAGACTACAAGTCTGTGGAATCAGATGAGGACATTTCCAGCCAGAGATACCAGGAGCATGCTGCCTGCAGTCAAGTTGAGCTGATCTGAGCAGTTTTGTTAACAGCACCCATTATAAATATGTCTATGGCTCTTTGGCTTTGCTGTGGTCCTTGGTACTTGGGTAGTTTTGAAAGGCCATTAATCTTTGATTGCCCTGTTAATATCTTTGGAATGCCTCAGCATTCTTGAGCATGGGTGGACTTTTCACACATTTAAAGCATTTCATGCAAATTCAACTATTATAATGTTTTCTGAAAGAAGAACATTATGACAGTCCTTGTTAAAGCATAGAAACACACCATGCACAAAATCAATGATTACCATGCCAAAACTTTGGAAAAAACAGCACCTTCTAGTGTTTAAATTTGGATTCTGCTGTAATCAAGGCAATGGACAAACCCACTGATGAACAAACACCAACAAGGCAGTCCCAAAGTAAAGCACTTATTCTTACATGGAATAACAGATGCTTCTCTTTGTAGTCATCGAGGGATGTCTCCTTCTAATGAAACTAAAAACAGACCAGTTGGACACTGGGAAGTCAGTCAGCAAACATTTACCCCAACTTGATAGCACTTTCTGCTTTGGTTGAAAAGAAAGATGCTAAAGTTAGAGTAGACATCAGCTGCTTTTCACTCAAGGAGGCAAGGAGTTGAAAAGGTGGCTACAGAGGAGGATGAAAAATTGTGTCTACATTTTTCAATTTTATTCAGCATTTACAGTTACAAGTTTGGACCAGAGGCATATATCTGCAAAATAAGAAATACTAATTAATTAAATAAAAACTATAAGAAATAGAACATAGGTGAAGCTTTGGTTGCTCTTCATTTCCTCATTACTACTACCCCAAAGAGAAGCACTTATGAACATAGGACCAATCAATGCTCCAATTTGAAGTAATCTTAATGGGATGGATACTGTGAATATCTGATCATTGCATTTAGAACTCAGTTTGGCGTCCCAGAAAATAAATTATCTCCTGAAGCACTGGTCACTTGAAACTACCCCAACAAATAGCACTTACCTACTACAACAGACAAGTCAGTGCCATTATGAGGGTACCGATAGTGACAAATCAAAATATTTTCCATTTCGAAGACTACAAGTCTGTGGAATCAGATGAGGACATTTCCAGCCAGAGATACCAGGAGCATGATGCCTGCAGTCAAGTTGAGCTGATCTGAGCAGTTTTGTTAACAGCACCCATTATAAATATGTCTATGGCTCTTTGGCTTTGCTGTGGTCCTTGGTACTTGGGTAGTTTTGAAAGGCCATTAATCTTTGATTGCCCTGTTAATATCTTTGGAATGCCTCAGCATTCTTGAGCATGGGTGGACTTTTCACACATTTAAAGCATTTCATGCAAATTCAACTATTATAATGTTTTCTGAAAGAAGAACATTATGACAGTCCTTGTTAAAGCATAGAAACACACCATGCACAAAATCAATGATTACCATGCCAAAACTTTGGAAAAAACAGCACCTTCTAGTGTTTAAATTTGGATTCTGCTGTAATCAAGGCAATGGACAAACCCACTGATGAACAAACACCAACAAGGCAGTCCCAAAGTAAAGCACTTATTCTTACATGGAATAACAGATGCTTCTCTTTGTAGTCATCGAGGGAGTCTCCTTCAAATGCAACTAAATACAGACCAGTTGGACACTGGGAAGTCAGTCAGCAAACACTTACCCCAACTTGATAGCACTTTCTGCTTTGGTTGAAAAGAAAGATGCTAAAGTTAGAGTAGACATCAGCTGCTTTGCACTCAAGGAGGCAAGGAGTTGAAAAGGTAGAGGTAGACATCAGCTGCTTTGCACTCAAGGAGGCAAAGAGTTGAAAAGGTGGCTACAGAGGAGGATGAAAAATTGTGTCCACATTTTTCAATTTTATTCAGCATTTACAGTTACAAGTTTGGACCAGAGGCATATATCTGCAAAATAAGAAATACGAATTAATTAAATAAAAAACTATAAGAAATAGAACATAGGTTAATCTTTGGTTGCTCTTCATTTCCTCATTACTACTACCCCAAAGAGAAGCACTTATGAACATAGGACCAATCAATGCTCCCATTTGAAGTAATCTCAATGGGATGGATACTGTGAATATCTGATCATTGCATTTAGAACTCAGTTTGGCGTCCCAGAAAATAAATTATCTCCTGAAGCACTGGTCACTTGAAACTACCCCAACAAATAGCACTTACCTATTACAACAGACAAGTCAGTGCCATTATGAGGGTACCGATAGTGACAAATCAAAATATTTTCCATTTCGAAGACTACAATTCTGTGGAATCAGATGAGGACATTTCCAGCCAGAGATACCAGGAGCATGCTGCCTGCAGTCAAGGTGAGCTGATCTGAGTAGTTTTGTTAACAGCACCCATTATAAATATGTCTATGGCTCTTTGGCTTTACTGTGGTCGTTGGTACTTGGGTAGTTTTGAAAGGCCATTCATCTTTGATTTCCCTGTTAATATCTTTGGAATGCCTCAGCATTCTTGAGCATGGGTGGACTTTTCACACATTTAAAGCATTTCATGCAAATTCAACTATTATAATGTTTTCTGAAAGAAGAACATTATGACAGTCCTTGTTAAAGCATAGAAACACACCATGCACAAAATCAATGATTACCATGCCAAAACTTTGGAAAAAACAGCACCTTCTAGTGTTTAAATTTGGATTCTGTTGTAATCAAGGCAATGGGCAAACCCACTGATGAACAAACACCAGCAAGGCAGTCCCAAAGTAAAGCACTTATTCTTACATGGAATAACAGATGCTTCTCTTTGTAGTCATCGAGGGAGTCTCCTTCAAATGAAACTAAAAACAGACCAGTTGGACACTGGGAAGTCAGTCAGCAAACATTTACCCCAACTTGATAGCACTTTCAGCTTTGGTTGAAAAGAAAGATGCTAAAGTTAGAGTAGACATCAGCTGCTTTTCACTCAAGGAGGCAAGGAGTTGAAAGGTGGCTACAGAGGAGGATGAAAAATTGTGTCTACATTTTTCAATTTTATTCAGCATTTACAGTTACAAGTTTGGACCAGAGGCATATATCTGCAAAATAAGAAATACTAATTAATTAAATAAAAACTATAAGAAATAGAACATAGGTGAAGCTTTGGTTGCTCTTCATTTCCTCATTACTACTACCCCAAAGAGAAGCACTTATGAACTTAGGACCAATCAATGCTCCAATTTGAAGTAATCTTAATGGGATGGATACTGTGAATATCTGATCATTGCATTTAGAACTCAGTTTGGCGTCCCAGAAAATAAATTATCTCCTGAAGCACTGGTCACTTGAAACTACCCCAACAAATAGCACTTACCTACTACAACAGACAAGTCAGTGCCATTATGAGGGTACCGATAGTGACAAATCAAAATATTTTCCATTTCGAAGACTACAAGTCTGTGGAATCAGATGAGGACATTTCCAGCCAGAGATACCAGGAGCATGCTGCCTGCAGTCAAGTTGAGCTGATCTGAGCAGTTTTGTTAACAGCACCCATTATAAATATGTCTATGGCTCTTTGGCTTTGCTGTGGTCGTTGGTACTTGGGTAGTTTTGAAAGGCCATTAATCTTTGATTGCCCTGTTAATATCTTTGGAATGCCTCAGCATTCTTGAGCATGGGTGGACTTTTCACACATTTAAAGCATTTCATGCAAATTCAACTATTATAATGTTTTCTGAAAGAAGAACATTATGACAGTCCTTGTTAAAGCATAGAAACACACCATGCACAAAATCAATGATTACCATGCCAAAACTTTGGAAAAAACAGCACCTTCTAGTGTTTAAATTTGGATTCTGCTGTAATCAAGGCAATGGACAAACCCACTGATGAACAAACACCAACAAGGCAGTCCCAAAGTAAAGCACTTATTCTTACATGGAATAACAGATGCTTCTCTTTGTAGTCATCGAGGGAGTCTCCTTCAAATGCAACTAAATACAGACCAGTTGGACACTGGGAAGTCAGTCAGCAAACACTTACCCCAACTTGATAGCACTTTCTGCTTTGGTTGAAAAGAAAGATGCTAAAGTTAGAGTAGACATCAGCTGCTTTGCACTCAAGGAGGCAAGGAGTTGAAAAGGTAGAGGTAGACATCAGCTGCTTTGCACTCAAGGAGGCAAAGAGTTGAAAAGGTGGCTACAGAGGAGGATGAAAAATTGTGTCCACATTTTTCAATTTTATTCAGCATTTACAGTTACAAGTTTGGACCAGAGGCATATATCTGCAAAATAAGAAATACTAATTAATTAAATAAAAAACTATAAGAAATAGAACATAGGTTAATCTTTGGTTGCTCTTCATTTCCTCATTACTACTACCCCAAAGAGAAGCACTTATGAACATAGGACCAATCAATGCTCCCATTTGAAGTAATCTCAATGGGATGGATACTGTGAATATCTGATCATTGCATTTAGAACTCAGTTTGGCGTCCCAGAAAATAAATTATCTCCTGAAGCACTGGTCACTTGAAACTACCCCAACAAATAGCACTTACCTATTACAACAGACAAGTCAGTGCCATTATGAGGGTACCGATAGTGACAAATCAAAATATTTTCCATTTCGAAGACTACAATTCTGTGGAATCAGATGAGGACATTTCCAGCCAGAGATACCAGGAGCATGCTGCCTGCAGTCAAGGTGAGCTGATCTGAGCAGTTTTGTTAACAGCACCCATTATAAATATGTCTATGGCTCTTTGGCTTTGCTGTGGTCGTTGGTACTTGGGTAGTTTTGAAAGGCCATTAATCTTTGTTTTCCCTGTTAATATCTTTGGAATGCCTCAGCATTCCTGAGCATGGGTGGACTTTTCACACATTTAAAGCATTTCATGCAAATTCAACTATTATAATGTTTTCTGAAAGATGAACATTATGACAGTCCTTGTTAAAGCATAGAAACACACCATGCACAAAATCAATGATTACCATCCCAAAACTTTGGAAAAAACAGCACTTTCTAGTGTTTAAATTTGGATTCTGCTGTAATCAAGGCAATGGACAAACCCACTGATGAACAAACACCAGCAAGGCAGTCCCAAAGTAAAGCACTTATTCTTACATGGAATAACAGATGCTTATCTTTGTAGTCATCGAGGGAGTCTACTTCAAATGAAACTAAATACAGACCAGTTGGACACTGGGAAGTCAGTCAGCAAACATTTACCCCAACTTGATAGCACTTTCTGTTTTGGTTGAAAAGAAAGATGCTAAAGTTAGAGTAGACATCAGCTGCTTTGCACTCAAGGAGGCAAGGAGTTGAAAAGGTGGCTACAGAGGAGGATGAAAAATTGTGTCCACATTTTTCAATTTTATTCAGCATTTACAGTTACAAGTTTGGACCAGAGGCATATATCTGCAAAATAAGAAATACTAATTAATTAAATAAAAAACTATAAGACATAGAACATAGGTGAAGCTTTGGTTGCTCTTCATTTCCTCATTACTACTACCCCAAAGAGAAGCACTTATGAACATTTGACTAATCAATGCTCCCATTTGAAGTAATCTTAATGGGATGGATACTGTGAATATCTGATCATTGCATTTAGAACTCAGTTTGGCGTCCCAGAAAATAAATTATCTCCTGAAGCACTGGTCACTTGAAACTACCCCAACAAATAGCACTTACCTACTACAACAGACAAGTCAGTGACATTATGAGGGTACCGATAGTGACAAATCAAAATATTTTCCATTTCGAAGACTACAAGTCTGTGGAATCAGATGAGGACATTTCCAGCCAGAGATACCAGGAGCATGCTGCCTGCAGTCAAGTTGAGCTGATCTGAGCAGTTTTGTTAACAGCACCCATTATAAATATGTCTATGGCTCTTTGGCTTTGCTGTGGTCGTTGGTACTTGGGTAGTTTTGAAAGGCCATTAATCTTTGATTTCCCTGTTAATATCTTTGGAATGCCTCAGCATTCTTGAGCATGGGTGGACTTTTCACACATTTAAAGCATTTCATGCAAATTCAACTATTATAATGTTTTCTGAAAGAAGAACATTATGACAGTCCTTGTTAAAGCATAGAAACACACCATGCACAAAATCAATGATTACCATGCCAAAACTTTGGAAAAAACAGCACCTTCTAGTGTTTAAATTTGGATTCTGTTGTAATCAAGGCAATGGGCAAACCCACTGATGAACAAACACCAGCAAGGCAGTCCCAAAGTAAAGCACTTATTCTTACATGGAATAACAGATGCTTCTCTTTGTAGTCATCGAGGGAGTCTCCTTCAAATGAAACTAAAAACAGACCAGTTGGACACTGGGAAGTCAGTCAGCAAACATTTACCCCAACTTGATAGCACTTTCAGCTTTGGTTGAAAAGAAAGATGCTAAAGTTAGAGTAGACATCAGCTGCTTTTCACTCAAGGAGGCAAGGAGTTGAAAAGGTGGCTACAGAGGAGGATGAAAAATTGTGTCTACATTTTTCAATTTTATTCAGCATTTACAGTTACAAGTTTGGACCAGAGGCATATATCTGCAAAATAAGAAATACTAATTAATTAAATAAAAACTATAAGAAATAGAACATAGGTTAATCTTTGGTTGCTCTTCATTTCCTCATTACTACTACCCCAAAGAGAAGCACTTATGAACATAGGACCAATCAATGCTCCCATTTGAAGTAATCTCAATGGGATGGATACTGTGAATATCTGATCATTGCATTTAGAACTCAGTTTGGCGTCCCAGAAAATAAATTATCTCCTGAAGCACTGGTCACTTGAAACTACCCCAACAAATAGCACTTACCTATTACAACAGACAAGTCAGTGCCATTATGAGGGTACCGATAGTGACAAATCAAAATATTTTCCATTTCGAAGACTACAATTCTGTGGAATCAGATGAGGACATTTCCAGCCAGAGATACCAGGAGCATGCTGCCTGCAGTCAAGGTGAGCTGATCTGAGCAGTTTTGTTAACAGCACCCATTATAAATATGTCTATGGCTCTTTGGCTTTGCTGTGGTCGTTGGTACTTGGGTAGTTTTGAAAGGCCATTAATCTTTGTTTTCCCTGTTAATATCTTTGGAATGCCTCAGCATTCCTGAGCATGGGTGGACTTTTCACACATTTAAAGCATTTCATGCAAATTCAACTATTATAATGTTTTCTGAAAGATGAACATTATGACAGTCCTTGTTAAAGCATAGAAACACACCATGCACAAAATCAATGATTACCATCCCAAAACTTTGGAAAAAACAGCACTTTCTAGTGTTTAAATTTGGATTCTGCTGTAATCAAGGCAATGGACAAACCCACTGATGAACAAACACCAGCAAGGCAGTCCCAAAGTAAAGCACTTATTCTTACATGGAATAACAGATGCTTATCTTTGTAGTCATCGAGGGAGTCTACTTCAAATGAAACTAAATACAGACCAGTTGGACACTGGGAAGTCAGTCAGCAAACATTTACCCCAACTTGATAGCACTTTCTGTTTTGGTTGAAAAGAAAGATGCTAAAGTTAGAGTAGACATCAGCTGCTTTGCACTCAAGGAGGCAAGGAGTTGAAAAGGTGGCTACAGAGGAGGATGAAAAATTGTGTCCACATTTTTCAATTTTATTCAGCATTTACAGTTACAAGTTTGGACCAGAGGCATATATCTGCAAAATAAGAAATACTAATTAATTAAATAAAAAACTATAAGACATAGAACATAGGTGAAGCTTTGGTTGCTCTTCATTTCCTCATTACTACTACCCCAAAGAGAAGCACTTATGAACATTTGACTAATCAATGCTCCCATTTGAAGTAATCTTAATGGGATGGATACTGTGAATATCTGATCATTGCATTTAGAACTCAGTTTGGCGTCCCAGAAAATAAATTATCTCCTGAAGCACTGGTCACTTGAAACTACCCCAACAAATAGCACTTACCTACTACAACAGACAAGTCAGTGCCATTATGAGGGTACCGATAGTGACAAATCAAAATATTTTCCATTTCGAAGACTACAAGTCTGTGGAATCAGATGAGGACATTTCCAGCCAGAGATACCAGGAGCATGCTGCCTGCAGTCAAGGTGAGCTGATCTGAGCAGTTTTGTTAACAGCACCCATTATAAATATGTCTATGGCTCTTTGGCTTTGCTGTGGTCGTTGGTACTTGGGTAGTTTTGAAAGGCCATTAATCTTTGATTGCCCTGTTAATATCTTTGGAATGCCTCAGCATTCTTGAGCATGGGTGGACTTTTCACACATTTAAAGCATTTCATGCAAATTCAACTATTATAATGTTTTCTGAAAGAAGACAGTCCTTGTTAAAGCATAGAAACACACCATGCACAAAATCAATGATTACCATGCCAAAACTTTGGAAAAAACAGCACCTTCTAGTGTTTAAATTTGGATTCTGTTGTAATCAAGGCAATGGGCAAACCCACTGATGAACAAACACCAGCAAGGCAGTCCCAAAGTAAAGCACTTATTCTTACATGGAATGACAGATGCTTCTCTTTGTAGTTATAGAGGGAGTCTCCTTCAAATTAAACTAAATACAGACCAGTTGGACACTGGGAAGTCAGTCAGCAAACATTTACCCCAACTTGATAGCACTTTCTGCTTTGGTTGAAAAGAAAGATGCTAAAGTTAGAGTAGACATCATCTGCTTTTCACTCAAGGAGGCAAGGATTTGAAAAGTTGGCCACAGAGGAGGATGCATAATTGTGTCCAATTTTTTCAATTTTATTCAGCATTTACAGTTACAAGTTTGGACCAGAGGCATATATCTGTAAAATAAGAAATACTAATTAAATAAATAAAAAACTATAAGTAATAGAACATAGGTGAAGATTTGGTTGCTCTTCATTTCCTCAGTACTACTACCCCAAAGAGAAGCACTTATGAATATAGGACCAATCAATGCTCCCATTTGAAGTAATCTTAATGGGATGGATACTGTGATTATCTGATCATTGCCTTTAGAACTCAGTTTGGCGTCCCAGAAAATGAATTATGTCCTGAAGCACTCGTCACTTGAAACTACCCCAACAAATAGCACTTACCTATTACAACAGACAAGTCAGTGCCATTATGAGGGTACCGATAGTGACAAATCAAAATATTTTCCATTTCGAAGACTACACGTCTGTGGAATCAGATGAGGACATTTCCAGCCAGAGATACCAGGAGCATGCTGCCTGCAGTCAAGGTGAGCTGATCTGAGCAGTTTTGTTAACAGCACCCATTATAAATATGTCTATGGCTCTTTGGCTTTGCTGTGGTCGTTGGTACTTGGGTAGTTTTGAAAGGCCATTAATCTTTGATTGCCCTGTTAATATCTTTGGAATGCCTCAGCATTCTTGAGCATGGGTGGACTTTTCACACATTTAAAGCATTTCATGCAAATTCAACTATTATAATGTTTTCTGAAAGAAGAACATTATGACAGTCCTTGTTAAAGCATAGAAACACACCATGCACAAAATCAATGATTACCATGCCAAAACTTTGGAAAAAACAGCACCTTCTAGTGTTTAAATTTGGATTCTGTTGTAATCAAGGCAATGGGCAAACCCACTGATGAACAAACACCAGCAAGGCAGTCCCAAAGTAAAGCACTTATTCTTACATGGAATGACAGATGCTTCTCTTTGTAGTCATCGAGGGAGTCTCCTTCAAATGAAACTAAATACAGACCAGTTGGACACTGGGAAGTCAGTCAGCAAACATTTACCCCAACTTGATAGCACTTTCTGCTTTGGTTGAAAAGAAAGATGCTAAAGTTAGAGTAGACATCAGCTGCTTTTCACTCAAGGAGGCAAGGATTTGAAAAGTTGGCCACAGAGGAGGATGCATAATTGTGTCCAATTTTTTCACTTTTATTCAGCATTTACAGTTACAAGTTTGGACCAGAGGCATATATCTGCAAAATAAGAAATACTAATTAAATAAATAAAAAACTATATGAAATAGAACATAGGTGAAGCTTTGGTTGCTCTTCATTTCCTCAGTACTACTACCCCAATAGAAGCACTTATGAACAAAGGACCAATCAATGCTCCAATTTGAAGTAATCTTAATGGGATGGATACTGTGAATATCTGATCATTGCATTTAGAACTCAGTTTGGCGTCCCAGAAAATAAATTATCTCCTGAAGCACTGGTCACTTGAAACTACCCCAACAAATAGCACTTACCTATTACAACAGACAAGTCAGTGCCATTATGAGGGTACCGATAGTGACAAATCAAAATATTTTCCATTTCGAAGACTACAATTCTGTGGAATCAGATGAGGACATTTCCAGCCAGAGATACCAGGAGCATGCTGCCTGCAGTCAAGGTGAGCTGATCTGAGCAGTTTTGTTAACAGCACCCATTATAAATATGTCTATGGCTCTTTGGCTTTGCTGTGGTCGTTGGTACTTGGGTAGTTTTGAAAGGCCATTAATCTTTGTTTTCCCTGTTAATATCTTTGGAATGCCTCAGCATTCCTGAGCATGGGTGGACTTTTCACACATTTAAAGCATTTCATGCAAATTCAACTATTATAATGTTTTCTGAAAGATGAACATTATGACAGTCCTTGTTAAAGCATAGAAACACACCATGCACAAAATCAATGATTACCATCCCAAAACTTTGGAAAAAACAGCACTTTCTAGTGTTTAAATTTGGATTCTGCTGTAATCAAGGCAATGGACAAACCCACTGATGAACAAACACCAGCAAGGCAGTCCCAAAGTAAAGCACTTATTCTTACATGGAATAACAGATGCTTATCTTTGTAGTCATCGAGGGAGTCTACTTCAAATGAAACTAAATACAGACCAGTTGGACACTGGGAAGTCAGTCAGCAAACATTTACCCCAACTTGATAGCACTTTCTGTTTTGGTTGAAAAGAAAGATGCTAAAGTTAGAGTAGACATCAGCTGCTTTGCACTCAAGGAGGCAAGGAGTTGAAAAGGTGGCTACAGAGGAGGATGAAAAATTGTGTCCACATTTTTCAATTTTATTCAGCATTTACAGTTACAAGTTTGGACCAGAGGCATATATCTGCAAAATAAGAAATACTAATTAATTAAATAAAAAACTATAAGACATAGAACATAGGTGAAGCTTTGGTTGCTCTTCATTTCCTCATTACTACTACCCCAAAGAGAAGCACTTATGAACATTTGACTAATCAATGCTCCCATTTGAAGTAATCTTAATGGGATGGATACTGTGAATATCTGATCATTGCATTTAGAACTCAGTTTGGCGTCCCAGAAAATAAATTATCTCCTGAAGCACTGGTCACTTGAAACTACCCCAACAAATAGCACTTACCTACTACAACAGACAAGTCAGTGCCATTATGAGGGTACCGATAGTGACAAATCAAAATATTTTCCATTTCGAAGACTACAAGTCTGTGGAATCAGATGAGGACATTTCCAGCCAGAGATACCAGGAGCATGCTGCCTGCAGTCAAGGTGAGCTGATCTGAGCAGTTTTGTTAACAGCACCCATTATAAATATGTCTATGGCTCTTTGGCTTTGCTGTGGTCGTTGGTACTTGGGTAGTTTTGAAAGGCCATTAATCTTTGATTGCCCTGTTAATATCTTTGGAATGCCTCAGCATTCTTGAGCATGGGTGGACTTTTCACACATTTAAAGCATTTCATGCAAATTCAACTATTATAATGTTTTCTGAAAGAAGACAGTCCTTGTTAAAGCATAGAAACACACCATGCACAAAATCAATGATTACCATGCCAAAACTTTGGAAAAAACAGCACCTTCTAGTGTTTAAATTTGGAGTCTGTTGTAATCAAGGCAATGGGCAAACCCACTGATGAACAAACACCAGCAAGGCAGTCCCAAAGTAAAGCACTTATTCTTACATGGAATGACAGATGCTTCTCTTTGTAGTTATCGAGGGAGTCTCCTTCAAATTAAACTAAATACAGACCAGTTGGACACTGGGAAGTCAGTCAGCAAACATTTACCCCAACTTGATAGCACTTTCTGCTTTGGTTGAAAAGAAAGATGCTAAAGTTAGAGTAGACATCATCTGCTTTTCACTCAAGGAGGCAAGGATTTGAAAAGTTGGCCACAGAGGAGGATGCATAATTGTGTCCAATTTTTTCAATTTTATTCAGCATTTACAGTTACAAGTTTGGACCAGAGGCATATATCTGTAAAATAAGAAATACTTATTAAATAAATAAAAAACTATAAGTAATAGAACATAGGTGAAGATTTGGTTGCTCTTCATTTCCTCAGTACTACTACCCCAAAGAGAAGCACTTATGAATATAGGACCAATCAATGCTCCCATTTGAAGTAATCTTAATGGGATGGATACTGTGATTATCTGATCATTGCCTTTAGAACTCAGTTTGGCGTCCCAGAAAATGAATTATGTCCTGAAGCACTCGTCACTTGAAACTACCCCAACAAATAGCACTTACCTATTACAACAGACAAGTCAGTGCCATTATGAGGGTACCGATAGTGACAAATCAAAATATTTTCCATTTCGAAGACTACACGTCTGTGGAATCAGATGAGGACATTTCCAGCCAGAGATACCAGGAGCATGCTGCCTGCAGTCAAGGTGAGCTGATCTGAGCAGTTTTGTTAACAGCACCCATTATAAATATGTCTATGGCTCTTTGGCTTTGCTGTGGTCGTTGGTACTTGGGTAGTTTTGAAAGGCCATTAATCTTTGATTGCCCTGTTAATATCTTTGGAATGCCTCAGCATTCTTGAGCATGGGTGGACTTTTCACACATTTAAAGCATTTCATGCAAATTCAACTATTATAATGTTTTCTGAAAGAAGAACATTATGACAGTCCTTGTTAAAGCATAGAAACACACCATGCACAAAATCAATGATTACCATGCCAAAACTTTGGAAAAAACAGCACCTTCTAGTGTTTAAATTTGGATTCTGTTGTAATCAAGGCAATGGGCAAACCCACTGATGAACAAACACCAGCAAGGCAGTCCCAAAGTAAAGCACTTATTCTTACATGGAATGACAGATGCTTCTCTTTGTAGTCATCGAGGGAGTCTCCTTCAAATGAAACTAAATACAGACCAGTTGGACACTGGGAAGTCAGTCAGCAAACATTTACCCCAACTTGATAGCACTTTCTGCTTTGGTTGAAAAGAAAGATGCTAAAGTTAGAGTAGACATCAGCTGCTTTTCACTCAAGGAGGCAAGGATTTGAAAAGTTGGCCACAGAGGAGGATGCATAATTGTGTCCAATTTTTTCACTTTTATTCAGCATTTACAGTTACAAGTTTGGACCAGAGGCATATATCTGCAAAATAAGAAATACTAATTAAATAAATAAAAAACTATATGAAATAGAACATAGGTGAAGCTTTGGTTGCTCTTCATTTCCTCAGTACTACTACCCCAATAGAAGCACTTATGAACAAAGGACCAATCAATGCTCCCATTTGAAGTAATCTTAATGGGATGGATACTGTGAATATCTGATCATTGCCTTTAGAACTCAGTTTGGCGTCCCAGAAAATGAATTATGTCCTGAAGCACTCGTCACTTGAAACTACCCCAACAAATAGCACTTACCTATTACAACAGACAAGTCAGTGCCATTATGAGGGTACCGAAAGTGACAAATCAAAATATTTTCCATTTCGAAGACTACAAGTCTGTGGAATCAGATGAGGACATTTCCAGCCAGAGATACCAGGAGCATGCTGCCTGCAGTCAAGGTGAGCTGATCTGAGCAGTTTTGTTAACAGCACCCATTATAAATATGTCTATGGCTCTTTGGCTTTGCTGTGGTCGTTGGTACTTGGGTAGTTTTGAAAGGCCATTAATCTTTGATTGCCCTGTTAATATCTTTGGAATGCCTCAGCATTCTGGAGCATGGGTGGACTTTTCACACATTTAAAGCATTTCATGCAAATTCAACTATTATAATGTTTTCTGAAAGAAGAACATTATGACAGTCCTTGTTAAAGCATAGAAACACACCATGCACAAAATCAATGATTACCATGCCAAAACTTTGGAAAAAACAGCACCTTCTAGTGTTTAAATTTGGATTCTGTTGTAATCAAGGCAATGGGCAAACCCACTGATGAACAAACACCAGCAAGGCAGTCCCAAAGTAAAGCACTTATTCTTACATGGAATGACAGATGCTTCTCTTTGTAGTCATCGAGGGAGTCTCCTTCAAATGAAACTAAATACAGACCAGTTGGACACTGGGAAGTCGGTCAGCAAACATTTACCCCAACTTGATAGCACTTTCTGCTTTGGTTGAAAAGAAAGATGCTAAAGTTAGAGTAGACATCAGCTGCTTTGCACTCAAGGAGGCAAGGATTTGAAAAGGTGGCTACAGAGGAGGATGAAAAATTGTGTCCACATTTTTCAATTTTATTCAGCATTTACAGTTACAAGTTTGGACCAGAGGCATATATCTGCAAAATAAGAAATACTAATTAATTAAATAAAAAACTATAAGAAATAGAACATAGGTGAAGCTTTGGTTGCTCTTCATTTCCTCATTACTACTACCCCAAAGAGAAGCACTTATGAACATAGGACCAATCAATGCTCCCATTTGAAGTAATCTCAATGGGATGGATACTGTGAATATCTGATCATTGCATTTAGAACTCAGTTTGGCGTCCCAGAAAATAAATTATCTCCTGAAGCACTGGTCACTTGAAACTACCCCAACAAATATCACTTACCTATTACAACAGACAAGTCAGTGCCATTATGAGGGTACCGATAGTGACAAATCAAAATATTTTCCATTTCGAAGACTACAAGTCTGTGGAATCAGATGAGGACATTTCCAGCCAGAGATACCAGGAGCATGCTGCCTGCAGTCAAGGTGAGCTGATCTGAGCAGTTTTGTTAACAGCACCCATTATAAATATGTCTATGGCTCTTTGGCTTTGCTGTGGTCGTTGGTACTTGGGTAGTTTTGAATGGCCATTAATCTTTGATTTCCCTGTTAATATCTTTGGAATGCCTCAGCATTCTTGAGCATGGGTGGACTTTTCACACATTTAAAGCATTTCATGCAAATTCAACTATTATAATGTTTTCTGAAAGAAGAACATTATGACAGTCCTTGTTAAAGCATAGAAACACACCATGCACAAAATCAATGATTACCATGCCAAAACTTTGGAAAAAACAGCACCTTCTAGTGTTTAAATTTGGATTCTGTTGTAATCAAGGCAATGGGCAAACCCACTGATGAACAAACACCAGCAAGGCAGTCCCAAAGTAAAGCACTTATTCTTACATGGAATGACAGATGCTTCTCTTTGTAGTCATCGAGGGAGTCTCCTTCAAATGAAACTAAATACAGACCAGTTGGACACTGGGAAGTCAGTCAGCAAACATTTACCCCAACTTGATAGCACTTTCTACTTTGGTTGAAAAGAAAGATGCTAAAGTTAGAGTAGACATCAGCTGCTTTTCACTCAAGGAGGCAAGGATTTGAAAAGTTGGCCACAGAGGAGGATGCATAATTGTGTCCAATTTTTTCACTTTTATTCAGCATTTACAGTTACAAGTTTGGACCAGAGGCATATATCTGTAAAATAAGAAATACTAATTAAATAAATAAAAAACTATAAGAAATAGAACATAGGTGAAGATTTGGTTGCTCTTCATTTCCTCAGTACTACTACCCCAAAGAGAAGCACTTATGAATATAGGACCAATCAATGCTCCCATTTGAAGTAATCTTAATGGGATGGATACTGTGATTATCTGATCATTGCCTTTAGAACTCAGTTTGGCGTCCCAGAAAATGAATTATGTCCTGAAGCACCCGTCACTTGAAACTACCCCAACAAATAGCACTTACCTATTACAACAGACAAGTCAGTGCCATTATGAGGGTACCGATAGTGACAAATCAAAATATTTTCCATTTCGAAGACTACAAGTCTGTGGAATCAGATGAGGACATTTCCAGCCAGAGATACCAGGAGCATGCTGCCTGCAGTCAAGGTGAGCTGATCTGAGCAGTTTTGTTAACAGCACCCATTATAAATATGTCTATGGCTCTTTGGCTCTGCTGTGGTCGTTGGTACTTGGGTAGTTTTGAAAGGCCATTAATCTTTGATTGCCCTGTTAATATCTTTGGAATGCCTCAGCATTCTTGAGCATGGGTGGACTTTTCACACATTTAAAGCATTTCATGCAAATTCAACTATTATAATGTTTTCTGAAAGAAGAACATTATGACAGTCCTTGTTAAAGCATAGAAACACACCATGCACAAAATCAATGATTACCATGCCAAATCTTTGGAAAAAACAGCACCTTCTAGTGTTTAAATTTGGATTCTGTTGTAATCAAGGCAATGGGCAAACCCACTGATGAACAAACACCAGCAAGGCAGTCCCAAAGTAAAGCACTTATTCTTACATGGAATGACAGATGTTTCTCTTTGTAGTCATCGAGGGAGTCTCCTTCAAATGAAACTAAATACAGACCAGTTGGACACTGGGAAGTCAGTCAGCAAACATTTACCCCAACTTGATAGCACTTTCTGCTTTGGTTGAAAAGAAAGATGCTAAAGTTAGAGTAGACATCAGCTGCTTTGCACTCAAGGAGGCAAGGATTTGAAAAGGTGGCTACAGAGGAGGATGAAAAATTGTGTCCACATTTTTCAATTTTATTCAGCATTTACAGTTACAAGTTTGGACCAGAGGCATATATCTGCAAAATAAGAAATACTAATTAATTAAATAAAAAACTATAAGAAATAGAACATAGGTGAAGCTTTGGTTGCTCTCCATTTCCTCATTACTACTACCCCAAAGAGAAGCACTTATGAACATAGGACCAATCAATGCTCCCATTTGAAGTAATCTCAATGGGATGGATACTGTGAATATCTGATCATTGCATTTAGAACTCAGTTTGGCGTCCCAGAAAATAAATTATCTCCTGAAGCACTGGTCACTTGAAACTACCCCAACAAATAGCACTTACCTATTACAACAGACAAGTCAGTGCCATTATGAGGGTACCGATAGTGACAAATCAAAATATTTTCCATTTCGAAGACTACAAGTCTGTGGAATCAGATGAGGACATTTCCAGCCAGAGATACCAGGAGCATGCTGCCTGCAGTCAAGGTGAGCTGATCTGAGCAGTTTTGTTAACAGCACCCATTATAAATATGTCTATGGCTCTTTGGCTTTGCTGTGGTCGTTGGTACTTGGGTAGTTTTGAATGGCCATTAATCTTTGATTTCCCTGTTAATATCTTTGGAATGCCTCAGCATTCTTGAGCATGGGTGGACTTTTCCCACATTTAAAGCATTTCATGCAAATTCATCATTATAATGTTTTCTGAAAGAAGAACATTATGACAGTCCTTGTTAAAGCATAGAAACACACCATGCACAAAATCAATGATTACCATGCCAAAACTTTGGAAAAAACAGCACCTTCTAGTGTTTAAATTTGGATTCTGTTGTAATCAAGGCAATGGGCAAACCCACTGATGAACAAACACCAGCAAGGCAGTCCCAAAGTAAAGCACTTATTCTTACATGGAATGACAGATGCTTCTCTTTGTAGTCATCGAGGGAGTCTCCTTCAAATGAAACTAAATACAGACCAGTTGGACACTGGGAAGTCAGTCAGCAAACATTTACCCCAACTTGATAGCACTTTCTGCTTTGGTTGAAAAGAAAGATGCTAAAGTTAGAGTAGACATAAGCTGCTTTTCACTCAAGGAGGCAAGGATTTGAAAAGTTGGCCACAGAGGAGGATGCATAATTGTGTCCAATTTTTTCACTTTTATTCAGCATTTACAGTTACAAGTTTGGACCAGAGGCATATATCTGTAAAATAAGAAATACTAATTAAATAAATAAAAAACTATAAGAAATAGAACATAGGTGAAGATTTGGTTGCTCTTCATTTCCTCAGTACTACTACCCCAAAGAGAAGCACTTATGAATATAGGACCAATCAATGCTCCCATTTGAAGTAATCTTAATGGGATGGATACTGTGATTATCTGATCATTGCCTTTAGAACTCAGTTTGGCGTCCCAGAAAATGAATTATGTCCTGAAGCACCCGTCACTTGAAACTACCCCAACAAATAGCACTTACCTATTACAACAGACAAGTCAGTGCCATTATGAGGGTACCGATAGTGACAAATCAAAATATTTTCCATTTCGAAGACTACAAGTCTGTGGAATCAGATGAGGACATTTCCAGCCAGAGATACCAGGAGCATGCTGCCTGCAGTCAAGGTGAGCTGATCTGAGCAGTTTTGTTAACAGCACCCATTATAAATATGTCTATGGCTCTTTGGCTTTGCTGTGGTCGTTGGTACTTGGGTAGTTTTGAATGGCCATTAATCTTTGATTTCCCTGTTAATATCTTTGGAATGCCTCAGCATTCTTGAGCATGGGTGGACTTTTCACACATTTAAAGCATTTCATGCAAATTCAACTATTATAATGTTTTCTGAAAGAAGAACATTATGACAGTCCTTGTTAAAGCATAGAAACACACCATGCACAAAATCAATGATTACCATGCCAAAACTTTGGAAAAAACAGCACCTTCTAGTGTTTAAATTTGGATTCTGTTGTAATCAAGGCAATGGGCAAACCCACTGATGAACAAACACCAGCAAGGCAGCCCCAAAGTAAAGCACTTATTCTTACATGGAATGACAGATGCTTCTCTTTGTAGTCATCGAGGGAGTCTCCTTCAAATGAAACTAAATACAGACCAGTTGGACACTGGGAAGTCAGTCAGCAAACATTTACCCCAACTTGATAGCACTTTCTGCTTTGGTTGAAAAGAAAGATGCTAAAGTTAGAGTAGACATCAGCTGCTTTTCACTCAAGGAGGCAAGGATTTGAAAAGTTGGCCACAGAGGAGGATGCATAATTGTGTCCAATTTTTTCACTTTTATTCAGCATTTACAGTTACAAGTTTGGACCAGAGGCATATATCTGTAAAATAAGAAATACTAATTAAATAAATAAAAAACTATAAGAAATAGAACATAGGTGAAGATTTGGTTGCTCTTCATTTCCTCAGTACTACTACCCCAAAGAGAAGCACTTATGAATATAGGACCAATCAATGCTCCCATTTGAAGTAATCTTAATGGGATGGATACTGTGATTATCTGATCATTGCCTTTAGAACTCAGTTTGGCGTCCCAGAAAATGAATTATGTCCTGAAGCACCCGTCACTTGAAACTACCCCAACAAATAGCACTTACCTATTACAACAGACAAGTCAGTGCCATTATGAGGGTACCGATAGTGACAAATCAAAATATTTTCCATTTCGAAGACTACAAGTCTGTGGAATCAGATGAGGACATTTCCAGCCAGAGATACCAGGAGCATGCTGCCTGCAGTCAAGGTGAGCTGATCTGAGCAGTTTTGTTAACAGCACCCATTATAAATATGTCTATGGCTCTTTGGCTCTGCTGTGGTCTTTGGTACTTGGGTAGTTTTGAAAGGCCATTCATCTTTGATTGCCCTGTTAATATTTTTGGAATGCCTCAGCATTCTTGAGCATGGGTGGACTTTTAACACATTTAAAGCATTTCATGCAAATTCAACTATTATAATGTTTTCTGAAAGAAGAACATTATGACAGTCCTTGTTAAAGCATAGAAACACACCATGCACAAAATCAATGATTACCATGCCAAAACTTTGGAAAAAACAGCACCTTCTAGTGTTTAAATTTGGATTCTGTTGTAATCAAGGCAATGGGCAAACCCACTGATGAACAAACACCAGCAAGGCAGTCCCAAAGTAAAGCACTTATTCTTACATGGAATGACAGATGTTTCTCTTTGTAGTCATCGAGGGAGTCTCCTTCAAATGAAACTAAATACAGACCAGTTGGACACTGGGAAGTCAGTCAGCAAACATTTACCCCAACTTGATAGCACTTTCTGCTTTGGTTGAAAAGAAAGATGCTAAAGTTAGAGTAGACATCAGCTGCTTTGCACTCAAGGAGGCAAGGATTTGAAAAGGTGGCTACAGAGGAGGATGAAAAATTGTGTCCACATTTTTCAATTTTATTCAGCATTTACAGTTACAAGTTTGGACCAGAGGCATATATCTGCAAAATAAGAAATACTAATTAATTAAATAAAAAACTATAAGAAATAGAACATAGGTGAAGCTTTGGTTGCTCTTCATTTCCTCATTACTACTACCCCAAAGAGAAGCACTTATGAACATAGGACCAATCAATGCTCCCATTTGAAGTAATCTCAATGGGATGGATACTGTGAATATCTGATCATTGCATTTAGAACTCAGTTTGGCGTCCCAGAAAATAAATTATCTCCTGAAGCACTGGTCACTTGAAACTACCCCAACAAATAGCACTTACCTATTACAACAGACAAGTCAGTGCCATTATGAGGGTACCGATAGTGACAAATCAAAATATTTTCCATTTCGAAGACTACAAGTCTGTGGAATCAGATGAGGACATTTCCAGCCAGAGATACCAGGAGCATGCTGCCTGCAGTCAAGGTGAGCTGATCTGAGCAGTTTTGTTAACAGCACCCATTATAAATATGTCTATGGCTCTTTGGCTTTGCTGTGGTCGTTGGTACTTGGGTAGTTTTGAATGGCCATTAATCTTTGATTTCCCTGTTAATATCTTTGGAATGCCTCAGCATTCTTGAGCATGGGTGGACTTTTCACACATTTAAAGCATTTCATGCAAATTCAACTATTATAATGTTTTCTGAAAGAAGAACATTATGACAGTCCTTGTTAAAGCATAGAAACACACCATGCACAAAATCAATGATTACCATGCCAAAACTTTGGAAAAAACAGCACCTTCTAGTGTTTAAATTTGGATTCTGTTGTAATCAAGGCAATGGGCAAACCCACTGATGAACAAACACCAGCAAGGCAGCCCCAAAGTAAAGCACTTATTCTTACATGGAATGACAGATGCTTCTCTTTGTAGTCATCGAGGGAGTCTCCTTCAAATGAAACTAAATACAGACCAGTTGGACACTGGGAAGTCAGTCAGCAAACATTTACCCCAACTTGATAGCACTTTCTGCTTTGGTTGAAAAGAAAGATGCTAAAGTTAGAGTAGACATCAGCTGCTTTTCACTCAAGGAGGCAAGGATTTGAAAAGTTGGCCACAGAGGAGGATGCATAATTGTGTCCAATTTTTTCACTTTTATTCAGCATTTACAGTTACAAGTTTGGACCAGAGGCATATATCTGTAAAATAAGAAATACTAATTAAATAAATAAAAAACTATAAGAAATAGAACATAGGTGAAGATTTGGTTGCTCTTCATTTCCTCAGTACTACTACCCCAAAGAGAAGCACTTATGAATATAGGACCAATCAATGCTCCCATTTGAAGTAATCTTAATGGGATGGATACTGTGATTATCTGATCATTGCCTTTAGAACTCAGTTTGGCGTCCCAGAAAATGAATTATGTCCTGAAGCACCCGTCACTTGAAACTACCCCAACAAATAGCACTTACCTATTACAACAGACAAGTCAGTGCCATTATGAGGGTACCGATAGTGACATATCAAAATATTTTCCATTTCGAAGACTACAAGTCTGTGGAATCAGATGAGGACATTTCCAGCCAGAGATACCAGGAGCATGCTGCCTGCAGTCAAGGTGAGCTGATCTGAGCAGTTTTGTTAACAGCACCCATTATAAATATGTCTATGGCTCTTTGGCTCTGCTGTGGTCGTTGGTACTTGGGTAGTTTTGAAAGGCCATTAATCTTTGATTGCCCTGTTAATATCTTTGGAATGCCTCAGCATTCTTGAGCATGGGTGGACTTTTAACACATTTAAAGCATTTCATGCAAATTCAACTATTATAATGTTTTCTGAAAGAAGAACATTATGACAGTCCTTGTTAAAGCATAGAAACACACCATGCACAAAATCAATGATTACCATGCCAAAACTTTGGAAAAAACAGCACCTTCTAGTGTTTAAATTTGGATTCTGTTGTAATCAAGGCAATGGGCAAACCCACTGATGAACAAACACCAGCAAGGCAGCCCCAAAGTAAAGCACTTATTCTTACATGGAATGACAGATGCTTCTCTTTGTAGTCATCGAGGGAGTCTCCTTCAAATGAAACTAAATACAGACCAGTTGGACACTGGGAAGTCAGTCAGCAAACATTTACCCCAACTTGATAGCACTTTCTGCTTTGGTTGAAAAGAAAGATGCTAAAGTTAGAGTAGACATCAGCTGCTTTTCACTCAAGGAGGCAAGGATTTGAAAAGTTGGCCACAGAGGAGGATGCATAATTGTGTCCAATTTTTTCACTTTTATTCAGCATTTACAGTTACAAGTTTGGACCAGAGGCATATATCTGTAAAATAAGAAATACTAATTAAATAAATAAAAAACTATAAGAAATAGAACATAGGTGAAGATTTGGTTGCTCTTCATTTCCTCAGTACTACTACCCCAAAGAGAAGCACTTATGAATATAGGACCAATCAATGCTCCCATTTGAAGTAATCTTAATGGGATGGATACTGTGATTATCTGATCATTGCCTTTAGAACTCAGTTTGGCGTCCCAGAAAATGAATTATGTCCTGAAGCACCCGTCACTTGAAACTACCCCAACAAATAGCACTTACCTATTACAACAGACAAGTCAGTGCCATTATGAGGGTACCGATAGTGACAAATCAAAATATTTTCCATTTCGAAGACTACAAGTCTGTGGAATCAGATGAGGACATTTCCAGCCAGAGATACCAGGAGCATGCTGCCTGCAGTCAAGGTGAGCTGATCTGAGCAGTTTTGTTAACAGCACCCATTATAAATATGTCTATGGCTCTTTGGCTCTGCTGTGGTCTTTGGTACTTGGGTAGTTTTGAAAGGCCATTCATCTTTGATTGCCCTGTTAATATTTTTGGAATGCCTCAGCATTCTTGAGCATGGGTGGACTTTTAACACATTTAAAGCATTTCATGCAAATTCAACTATTATAATGTTTTCTGAAAGAAGAACATTATGACAGTCCTTGTTAAAGCATAGAAACACACCATGCACAAAATCAATGATTACCATGCCAAAACTTTGGAAAAAACAGCACCTTCTAGTGTTTAAATTTGGATTCTGTTGTAATCAAGGCAATGGGCAAACCCACTGATGAACAAACACCAGCAAGGCAGTCCCAAAGTAAAGCACTTATTCTTACATGGAATGACAGATGTTTCTCTTTGTAGTCATCGAGGGAGTCTCCTTCAAATGAAACTAAATACAGACCAGTTGGACACTGGGAAGTCAGTCAGCAAACATTTACCCCAACTTGATAGCACTTTCTGCTTTGGTTGAAAAGAAAGATGCTAAAGTTAGAGTAGACATCAGCTGCTTTGCACTCAAGGAGGCAAGGATTTGAAAAGGTGGCTACAGAGGAGGATGAAAAATTGTGTCCACATTTTTCAATTTTATTCAGCATTTACAGTTACAAGTTTGGACCAGAGGCATATATCTGCAAAATAAGAAATACTAATTAATTAAATAAAAAACTATAAGAAATAGAACATAGGTGAAGCTTTGGTTGCTCTTCATTTCCTCATTACTACTACCCCAAAGAGAAGCACTTATGAACATAGGACCAATCAATGCTCCCATTTGAAGTAATCTCAATGGGATGGATACTGTGAATATCTGATCATTGCATTTAGAACTCAGTTTGGCGTCCCAGAAAATAAATTATCTCCTGAAGCACTGGTCACTTGAAACTACCCCAACAAATAGCACTTACCTATTACAACAGACAAGTCAGTGCCATTATGAGGGTACCGATAGTGACAAATCAAAATATTTTCCATTTCGAAGACTACAAGTCTGTGGAATCAGATGAGGACATTTCCAGCCAGAGATACCAGGAGCATGCTGCCTGCAGTCAAGGTGAGCTGATCTGAGCAGTTTTGTTAACAGCACCCATTATAAATATGTCTATGGCTCTTTGGCTTTGCTGTGGTCGTTGGTACTTGGGTAGTTTTGAATGGCCATTAATCTTTGATTTCCCTGTTAATATCTTTGGAATGCCTCAGCATTCTTGAGCATGGGTGGACTTTTCACACATTTAAAGCATTTCATGCAAATTCAACTATTATAATGTTTTCTGAAAGAAGAACATTATGACAGTCCTTGTTAAAGCATAGAAACACACCATGCACAAAATCAATGATTACCATGCCAAAACTTTGGAAAAAACAGCACCTTCTAGTGTTTAAATTTGGATTCTGTTGTAATCAAGGCAATGGGCAAACCCACTGATGAACAAACACCAGCAAGGCAGCCCCAAAGTAAAGCACTTATTCTTACATGGAATGACAGATGCTTCTCTTTGTAGTCATCGAGGGAGTCTCCTTCAAATGAAACTAAATACAGACCAGTTGGACACTGGGAAGTCAGTCAGCAAACATTTACCCCAACTTGATAGCACTTTCTGCTTTGGTTGAAAAGAAAGATGCTAAAGTTAGAGTAGACATCAGCTGCTTTTCACTCAAGGAGGCAAGGATTTGAAAAGTTGGCCACAGAGGAGGATGCATAATTGTGTCCAATTTTTTCACTTTTATTCAGCATTTACAGTTACAAGTTTGGACCAGAGGCATATATCTGTAAAATAAGAAATACTAATTAAATAAATAAAAAACTATAAGAAATAGAACATAGGTGAAGATTTGGTTGCTCTTCATTTCCTCAGTACTACTACCCCAAAGAGAAGCACTTATGAATATAGGACCAATCAATGCTCCCATTTGAAGTAATCTTAATGGGATGGATACTGTGATTATCTGATCATTGCCTTTAGAACTCAGTTTGGCGTCCCAGAAAATGAATTATGTCCTGAAGCACCCGTCACTTGAAACTACCCCAACAAATAGCACTTACCTATTACAACAGACAAGTCAGTGCCATTATGAGGGTACCGATAGTGACATATCAAAATATTTTCCATTTCGAAGACTACAAGTCTGTGGAATCAGATGAGGACATTTCCAGCCAGAGATACCAGGAGCATGCTGCCTGCAGTCAAGGTGAGCTGATCTGAGCAGTTTTGTTAACAGCACCCATTATAAATATGTCTATGGCTCTTTGGCTCTGCTGTGGTCGTTGGTACTTGGGTAGTTTTGAAAGGCCATTAATCTTTGATTGCCCTGTTAATATCTTTGGAATGCCTCAGCATTCTTGAGCATGGGTGGACTTTTAACACATTTAAAGCATTTCATGCAAATTCAACTATTATAATGTTTTCTGAAAGAAGAACATTATGACAGTCCTTGTTAAAGCATAGAAACACACCATGCACAAAATCAATGATTACCATGCCAAAACTTTGGAAAAAACAGCACCTTCTAGTGTTTAAATTTGGATTCTGTTGTAATCAAGGCAATGGGCAAACCCACTGATGAACAAACACCAGCAAGGCAGTCCCAAAGTAAAGCACTTATTCTTACATGGAATGACAGATGTTTCTCTTTGTAGTCATCGAGGGAGTCTCCTTCAAATGAAACTAAATACAGACCAGTTGGACACTGGGAAGTCAGTCAGCAAACATTTACCCCAACTTGATAGCACTTTCTGCTTTGGTTGAAAAGAAAGATGCTAAAGTTAGAGTAGACATCAGCTGCTTTGCACTCAAGGAGGCAAGGATTTGAAAAGGTGGCTACAGAGGAGGATGAAAAATTGTGTCCACATTTTTCAATTTTATTCAGCATTTACAGTTACAAGTTTGGACCAGAGGCATATATCTGCAAAATAAGAAATACTAATTAATTAAATAAAAAACTATAAGAAATAGAACAAAGGTGAAGCTTTGGTTGCTCTTCATTTCCTCATTACTACTACCCCAAAGAGAAGCACTTATGAACATAGGACCAATCAATGCTCCCATTTGAAGTAATCTCAATGGGATGGATACTGTGAATATCTGATCATTGCCTTTAGAACTCAGTTTGGCGTCCCAGAAAATGAATTATGTCCTGAAGCACTCGTCACTTGAAACTACCCCAACAAATAGCACTTACTTATTACAACAGACAAGTCAGTGCCATTATGAGGGTACCGATAGTGACAAATCAAAATATTTTCCATTTCGAAGACTACAAGTCTGTGGAATCAGATGAGGACATTTCCAGCCAGAGATACCAGGAGCATGCTGCCTGCATTCAAGGTGAGCTGATCTGAGCAGTTTTGTTAACAACACCCATTATAAATATGTCTATGGCTCTTTGGCTTTGCTGTGGTCGTTGGTACTTGGGTAGTTTTGAAAGGCCATTAATCTTTGATTTCCCTGTTAATATCTTTGGAATGCCTCAGCATTCTTGAGCATGGGTGGACTTTTCACACATTTAAAGCATTTCATGCAAATTCAACTATTATAATGTTTTCTGAAAGAAGAACATTATGACAGTCCTTGTTAAAGCATAGAAACACACCATGCACAAAATCAATGATTACCATGCCAAAACTTTGGAAAAAACAGCACCTTCTAGTGTTTAAATTTGGATTCTGTTGTAATCAAGGCAATGGGCAAACCCACTGATGAACAAACACCAGCAAGGCAGTCCCAAAGTAAAGCACTTATTTTTACATGGAATGACAGATGCTTCTCTTTGTAGTCATCGAGGGAGTCTCCTTCAAATGAAACTTAATACAGACCAGTTGGACACTGGGAAGTCAGTCAGCAAACATTTACCCCAACTTGATAGCACTTTCTGCTTTGGTTGAAAAGAAAGATGCTAAAGTTAGAATAGACATCAGCTGCTTTTCACTCAAGGAGGCAAGGATTTGAAAAGTTGGCCACAGAGGAGGATGCATAATTGTGTCCAATTTTTTCAATTTTATTCAGCATTTACAGTTACAAGTTTGGACCAGAGGCATATATCTGTAAAATAAGAAATACTAATTAAATAAATAAAAAACTATAAGAAATAGAACATAGGTGACGATTTGGTTGCTCTTCATTTCCTCAGTACTACTACCCCAAAGAGAAGCACTTATGAATATAGGACCAATCAATGCTCCCATTTGAAGTAATCTTAATGGGATGGATACTGTGATTATCTGATCATTGCCTTTAGAACTCAGTTTGGCGTCCCAGAAAATGAATTATGTCCTGAAGCACTCGTCACTTGAAACTACCCCAACAAATAGCACTTACCTATTACAACAGACAAGTCAGTGCCATTATGAGGGTACCGATAGTGACAAATCAAAATATTTTCCATTTCGAAGACTACAAGTCTGTGGAATGAGATGAGGACATTTCCAGCCAGAGATACCAGGAGCATGCTGCCTGCAGTCAAGGTGAGCTGATCTGAGCAGTTTTGTTAACAGCACCTGTAACAAGGTTCAACACAGTCTCAAATAGGAAGGAAGAAGGCAGGGGTCGGCTTGTTGCTGGGACACTCGTTTATTCAGTAATACAAAATAAGGAAAACACGATGCCCTCTGGGCGTAGACAGCAAACGATTGCTTAAACACGGTCAATAACTTCAATAACTTTAAAGCACTGTTGTAGCTTCCCTAGTGCAGAACGAGGTCCCAGCGTGTCTCTCTCCCCTTCTCTCTGCGTTGACTCGGCTTATATCCGGTCTCTCCACGCCAATTACTGCAATCAAACACACGTGTTCGTTAATTGCATTTGACCTACTTACGCCTCACTCTGCTCCCTCCGTCTCTCTCCCGTTGCGGATTCCGCTAAACCACGCCCCCCTCGCCACATACCCCCACCGCCCGACTCAGGCCGGGGAGCTGTCCGGCCTGCAGCCTCCCCCCCCCCCCTCCTGGAGAGGAAGTCAGCCACAGCCATCTGTACACCCGGCCTGTGGATCACCTGAAATTTAAACGGTTGTAAAGCTAGATACCACCGGGTGATCCGCGCGTTGGTATCTTTCATGCGGTGGAGCCACTGCAGAGGAGCGTGGTCCGAACAGAGGGTGAACTCCCGCCCCAGGAGGTAATAACGGAGGGTAAGAACAGCCCACCTGATCGCTAGACATTCTTCTTCTATGGTGCTGTACATCGTCTCTCTCTTAGAGAGCTTCCGACTGATGTACAGCACCGGCCGTTCTTCCCCCTCCACCTCCTGGGACAGGACTGCGCCCAACCCTCTGTTCGACGCGTCTGTCTGCAAGATAAAGGGGAGAGAAAAGTTAGGTGCATTCAGGAGCGGTCCGCCACACAGGGCAGCTTTTAACTGGGTGAAAGCCTGCTGGCACTGCTCCGTCCACTGGACTGTATCTGGTGCCTCCTTTTTAGTTAAATCAGTCAGCGGGCTAGCAGTATCCGAAAAATTAGGTACAAACCTTCTATAATACCCTGCCAGCTCCAGGAACTGTCTAACCTCCTTTTTGGTCTTAGGCCTTGGACAAGTTGCAACTGCTGCCGTCTTATCAATTTTCTTTGGTCATGGGAGACAAGGGGATCTGCCAATAACCTTTAGTTAAGTCCAGCGTCGAGTAAAAGCGAGCCGAGCCTAGCCGATCAAGCAATTCGTCCACCCGGGGCATTGGATATGCGTCAAATTTTGACACAGCATTCACCTTTCTATAATCCACACAGAACCGCACGGAGCCGTCTGTTTTAGGTACTAAGACGATCGGGCTCGCCCAGTCACTGTTGGATTCTTCTATTACTCCCATCTCTAGCATTGCCTCTAACTCCCCTTGAACCACCTTTTTTTTTATGTTCAGGTAATCTATACGGCCGGCTGCGAACTACCACGCCCGGCTCGGTCTCAACATGGTGCTGAATGAGATCCGTTCGACCAGGCAGGGGCGAGAACACATCAGCAAAGGCTGCTTGAATGGACTTGATATCAGTGAGCTGCGATGGTGAGAGGTGGTCTCCTCCAGGGGCCAGAGCGAGAGATTGGGATTTTGAACTCGCTTCTGGACCGAGATCCTCCTCCCCACTCACTACCGTCGCCAGCAACACTGATTCCGCCTCAGACCATTTTTTTAATAGGTTGAGGTGGTATATTTGATGTGCCCCGCCCCTATCCGTTCGAGCTACCTCATAGTTAAGATCCCCAACCCGCCGTGTGACCTCAAAGGGTCCTTGCCACTTCGCGAGTAACTTTGAACTAGAGGTAGGGAGTAATACAAGCACTTTATCTCCCGGTGCAAATTGACGTAGCCTAGTCCCCTGTTGTACAACCGACTCTGTTTGTCTTGAGCCTGCAACAAATTCTCCATGGATAGCCGCCCCAACGTGTGGAGTTTTGTTCTCAGGTCCATGACATATTGAATTTCGTTTTTACTAGCAGAAGGTCCGTCCTCCCAAGTTTCTTTAAGGACGTCAAGGACCCCGCGGGGCTGGCGCCCATAAAGAAGCTCGAAGGGGGAAAACCCCGTGGAGGCTTGCGGGACCTCCCGTACAGCGAACAAGAGGGGTTCTAGCCACCTATCCCAATTTTTGGCGTCTTCCTGAACGAACTTACGAATCATGGATTTTAATGTGCGATTAAATCGCTCGACCAGCCAGTCTGTTTGTGGGTGATAGACGCTTGTTCGAATCGATCTAATGCCCAATAGATCATAAAGCTCGCGAATAGTATGTGACATAAACGCCGTGCCCTGATCGGTGAGGATCTCCTTTGGGATCCCCACCCGGGAGATTAATTGAAACAGTGCACTCGCCACACTCTTCGCGGAAATAGAGCGGAGAGGCACTGCCTCAGGATATCGCGTTGCATAGTCCACCAGAACTAATGCAAAGCGGTGTCCTCGTGCTGACCGCTCTAATGGCCCGATGAGGTCCATGCCAATTCGTTCGAAGGGGACCTGCATTAATGGAAGGGGGCACAATGGTGCTTTTGGGGTGGCCGGTGGATTCACCAGCTGACATTCACGACAAGCCGCGCACCATCTGCGCACATTCTCGTGAATGCCCGGCCAGAAGAAGCGGGCCATGAGACGGTTTAGTGTAGCCGCTTGCCCTAAATGCCCGGCCATTGGATTACAATGAGCCGCCTGGAAAAGCATTTCCCGGCGGCTTTTAGGTATCAACAACTGGGTTGTATCTTGCTTTGTCTGGGCGTCTTGGGTCACCCGATACAACCTATCTTTTAAAATTGAAAAGTAAGGATAAGAGAGCGGTTGGTCAGGGAGGAGAAGCTGTCCGTCGATCGAGCGAACCTGGTCAAAAGCATTTTTTAGCGTCTCATCGCGGGACTGTTCCAGGGGAAAATCATCGCGCTCCGGGAGGATGTTCCGCTCGGGAGCACTCGGTTCCCCTGCAACAGGTCCCGGTGGTTCCGGTTCAGCCTCTCCCACCTGCGCAACCGCTACTCCATCCCTCCCTTGTTTCCCCCAAGAGCCATCCGAACATAAATACCCCAATAATTCATTAAACGCGGGCCAATTCGTACCCAAAATTATCGGATGCCTGAGGTGCGGATTAATGGCCACCTCTACTCTATGTTTTCCTCCCCTAAATTTAATATCCACAGGCAAAATAGGGTAATTCACCACTTTGATGGATGGAGGATTGGTTACATCCCGAATCCACCAAAGCCTGATATGTACCCCCCCTGATACTCACTGGTATTAGGTATAAGCCAGCCTGATCGAGGGCAGCCTTTGGCGCGTCGGGGACCCGGATCAACGTCCCCACTTCCATCACCGGACACCTATCGATAAAATGCCCTGGGTCCCCGCAACGCCAACAGGCCGGCCCAGACTTTACCGCCACCCTGGCGGCAGGAAGTAGGTCAAGCGATTGGCGAGGAGAGAGCGGAGAGGCCGGGGCCTGGGGAACGGATCCCATGGGCGAGGTCCCACCCCTGGGAGGAGCCCTGGGACCTGCTGGTGACTCAGCCCCGTAATTCGTCCTCCACCTCGGGGCTAGCTTCGACGGAAGCCCCCCACGGGACCTGGGGAGAGGGACAGATTTAGGGAGAGAGAGGGGAGGGGAGGAGAGAGAAGGAGAGAGAGAAGCAGATGGTAAGGGGTCGCCGACCCCTGGACACGCCACCATTTGGTCTTCCGCTAGCTGGATGGCCTGGTTCAGCGACGTCGGCCGGTGGCACTGGACCCACTGCGCTGTCTTCCTTGGCAGCTTGGCCACGAACTGCTCCAGTACCACACGATCGATCACGTCCTCGACGTCGCTACTGTCGGCCATCAACCACTTGCGGCAGGAATCCCGGAGCTGCTGTGCCATCACGAAGGGCCGGCCAGACTCTTCCAGGGTTAGAGTCCTGAACCTCTGGCGATGTTGCTCCGGAGTCCGACCGACCCGCTGGAGGATGGCACGCTTGAGGTCCTGGTAGGCCAGGAGGTTTTGGACTGGCAGTTGGTGAGCGGCCACCTGCGCTTCCCCGGACAGCAGGGGAATGAGCCGCAGGGGCCAGTCCACAGGGGGCCACCCTCGAGCCTCTGCCGATTTTTCAAACAGGTCCAGGAAGGCCTCCGGGTCATCCTGAGGCCCCATCTTGTTGAGCGGCAGAGGAGATGTCTGGTCTTTAAACGAAGGGGTGGCCCGGGCCTCCCGGTCTACCCAGCTCCGGAATAGCTCGCGGTCTTCATGCTGGGCCCGGAGGAGCGCCTCAAAGCGTTTGTCCTGCTCCTCCTTGATCGCCAGCATGTGTTGATGTTGTTCCTGATGAAGACCGGCGAGCGACTGGATGATGTCCGCAAATGGCGTACCTGACGGAGATTGCATGGCGGCGATGCTCTTCTTCCTTCCCGGGTTTCGGCACCACTGTAACAAGGTTCAACACAGTCTCAAATAGGAAGGAAGAAGGCAGGGGTCGGCTTGTTGCTGGGACACTCGTTTATTCAGTAATACAAAATAAGAAAAACACGATGCCCTCTGGGCGTAGACAGCAAACGATTGCTTAAACACGGTCAATAACTTCAATAACTTTAAAGCACTGTTGTAGCTTCCCTAGTGCAGAACGAGGTCCCAGCGTGTCTCTCTCCCCTTCTCTCTGCGGTGACTCGGCTTATATCCGGTCTCTCCACGCCAATTACTGCAATCAAACACACGTGTTCGTTAATTGCATTTGACCTACTTACGCCTCGCTCTGCTCCCTCCGTCTCTCTCCCGTTGCGGATTCCGCTAAACCACGCCCCCCTCGCCACAGCACCCATTATAAATATGTCTATGGCTCTTTGGCTTTGCTGTGGTCGTTGGTACTTGGGTAGTTTTGAAAGGCCATTAATCTTTGATTGCCCTGTTAATATCTTTGGAATGCCTCAGCATTCTTGAGCATGGGTGGACTTTTCACACATTTAAAGCATTTCATGCAAATTCAACTATTATAATGTTTTCTGAAAGAAGAACATTATGACAGTCCTTGTTAAAGCATAGAAACACACCATGCACAAAATCAATGATTACCATCCCAAAACTTTGGAAAAAACAGCACCTTCTAGTGTTTAAATTTGGATTCTGTTGTAATCAAGGCAATGGGCAAACCGACTGATGAACAAACACCAGCAAGGAAGTCCCAAAGTAAAGCACTTATTCTTACATGGAATGACAGATGCTTCTCTCTGTAGTCATCGAGGGAGTCTCCTTCAAATTAAACTAAATACAGACCAGTTGGACACTGGGAAGTCAGTCAGCAAACATTTACCCCAACTTGATAGCACTTTCTGCTTTGGTTGAAAAGAAAGATGCTAAAGTTAGAGTAGACATCAGCTGCTTTTCACTCAAGGAGGCAAAGATTTGAAAAGTTGGCCACAGAGGAGGATGCATAATTGTGTCCAATTTTTTAAATTTTATTCAGCATTTACAGTTACAAGTTTGGACCAGAGGCATATATCTGTAAAATAAGAAATACTAATTAAATAAATAAAAAACTATAAGAAATAGAACATAGGTGAAGATTTGGTTGCTCTTCATTTCCTCAGTACTACTACCCCAAAGAGAAGCACTTATGAATATAGGACCAATCAATGCTCCCATTTGAAGTAATCTTAATGGGATGGATACTGTGATTATCTGATCATTGCCTTTAGAACTCAGTTTGGCGTCCCAGAAAATGAATTATGTCCTGAAGCACTCGTCACTTGAAACTACCCCAACAAATAGCACTTACCTATTACAACAGACAAGTCAGTGCCATTATGAGGGTACCGATAGTGACAAATCAAAATATTTTCCATTTCGAAGACTACAAGTCTGTGGAATCAGATGAGGACATTTCCAGCCAGAGATACCAGGAGCATGCTGCCTGAAGTCAAGGTGAGCTGATCTGAGCAGTTTTGTTAACAGCACCCATTATAAATATGTCTATGGCTCTTTGGCTTTGCTGTGGTCGTTGGTACTTGGGTAGTTTTGAAAGGCCATTAATCTTTGATTGCCCTGTTAATATCTTTGGAATGCCTCAGCATTCTTGAGCATGGGTGGACTTTTCACACATTTAAAGCATTTCATGCAAATTCAACTATTATAATGTTTTCTGAAAGAAGAACATTATGACAGTCCTTGTTAAAGCATAGAAACACACCATGCACAAAATCAATGATTACCATGCCAAAACTTTGGAAAAAACAGCACCTTCTAGTGTTTAAATTTGGATTCTGTTGTAATCAAGGCAATGGGCAAACCCACTGATGAACAAACACCAGCAAGGCAGTCCCAAAGTAAAGCACTTATTCTTACATGGAATGACAGATGCTTCTCTTTGTAGTCATCGAAGGAGTCTCCTTCAAATGAAACTAAATACAGACCAGTTGGACACTGGGAAGTCAGTCAGCAAACATTTACCCCAACTTGATAGCACTTTCTGCTTTGGTTGAAAAGAAAGATGCTAAAGTTAGAGTAGACATCAGCTGCTTTTCACTCGAGTAGGCAAGGATTTGAAAAGTTGGCCACAGAGGAGGATGCATAATTGTGTCCAATTTTTTCACTTTTATTCAGCATTTACAGTTACAAGTTTGGACCAGAGGCATATATCTGCAAAATAAGAAATACTAATTAAATAAATAAAAAACTATACGAAATAGAACATGGGTGAAGCTTTGGTTGCTCTTCATTTCCTCAGTACTACTACCCCAAAGAGAAGCACTTATGAACATAGGACCAATCAATGCTCCCATTTGAAGTAATCTTAATGGGATGGATACTGTGAATATCTGATCATTGCCTTTAGAACTCAGTTTGGCGTCCCAGAAAATTAATTATGTCCTGAAGCACTCGTCACTTGAAACTACCCCAACAAATAGCACTTACCTATTACAACAGACAAGTCAGTGCCATTATGAGGGTACCGATAGTGACAAATCAAAATATTTTCCATTTCGAAGACTACAAGTCTGTGGAATCAGATGAGGACATTTCCAGCCAGAGATGCCAGGAGCATGCTGCCTGCAGTCAAGGTGAGTTGATCTGAGCAGTTTTGTTAACAGCACCCATTATAAATATGTCTATGGCTCTTTGGCTTTGCTGTGGTCGTTGGTACTTGGGTAGTTTTGAAAGGCCATTAATCTTTGATTGCCCTGTTAATATCTTTGGAATGCCTCAGCATTCTTGAGCATGGGTGGACTTTTCACACATTTAAAGCATTTCATGCAAATTCAACTATTATAATGTTTTCTGAAAGAAGAACATTATGACAGTCCTTGTTAAAGCATAGAAACACACCATGCACAAAATCAATGATTACCATCCCAAAACTTTGGAAAAAACAGCACCTTCTAGTGTTTAAATTTGGATTCTGTTGTAATCAAGGCAATGGGCAAACCGACTGATGAACAAACACCAGCAAGGAAGTCCCAAAGTAAAGCACTTATTCTTACATGGAATGACAGATGCTTCTCTCTGTAGTCATCGAGGGAGTCTCCTTCAAATTAAACTAAATACAGACCAGTTGGACACTGGGAAGTCAGTCAGCAAACATTTACCCCAACTTGATAGCACTTTCTGCTTTGGTTGAAAAGAAAGATGCTAAAGTTAGAGTAGACATCAGCTGCTTTTCACTCAAGGAGGCAAAGATTTGAAAAGTTGGCCACAGAGGAGGATGCATAATTGTGTCCAATTTTTTAAATTTTATTCAGCATTTACAGTTACAAGTTTGGACCAGAGGCATATATCTGTAAAATAAGAAATACTAATTAAATAAATAAAAAACTATAAGAAATAGAACATAGGTGAAGATTTGGTTGCTCTTCATTTCCTCAGTACTACTACCCCAAAGAGAAGCACTTATGAATATAGGACCAATCAATGCTCCCATTTGAAGTAATCTTAATGGGATGGATACTGTGATTATCTGATCATTGCCTTTAGAACTCAGTTTGGCGTCCCAGAAAATGAATTATGTCCTGAAGCACTCGTCACTTGAAACTACCCCAACAAATAGCACTTACCTATTACAACAGACAAGTCAGTGCCATTATGAGGGTACCGATAGTGACAAATCAAAATATTTTCCATTTCGAAGACTACAAGTCTGTGGAATCAGATGAGGACATTTCCAGCCAGAGATACCAGGAGCATGCTGCCTGAAGTCAAGGTGAGCTGATCTGAGCAGTTTTGTTAACAGCACCCATTATAAATATGTCTATGGCTCTTTGGCTTTGCTGTGGTCGTTGGTACTTGGGTAGTTTTGAAAGGCCATTAATCTTTGATTGCCCTGTTAATATCTTTGGAATGCCTCAGCATTCTTGAGCATGGGTGGACTTTTCACACATTTAAAGCATTTCATGCAAATTCAACTATTATAATGTTTTCTGAAAGAAGAACATTATGACAGTCCTTGTTAAAGCATAGAAACACACCATGCACAAAATCAATGATTACCATGCCAAAACTTTGGAAAAAACAGCACCTTCTAGTGTTTAAATTTGGATTCTGTTGTAATCAAGGCAATGGGCAAACCCACTGATGAACAAACACCAGCAAGGCAGTCCCAAAGTAAAGCACTTATTCTTACATGGAATGACAGATGCTTCTCTTTGTAGTCATCGAAGGAGTCTCCTTCAAATGAAACTAAATACAGACCAGTTGGACACTGGGAAGTCAGTCAGCAAACATTTACCCCAACTTGATAGCACTTTCTGCTTTGGTTGAAAAGAAAGATGCTAAAGTTAGAGTAGACATCAGCTGCTTTTCACTCGAGTAGGCAAGGATTTGAAAAGTTGGCCACAGAGGAGGATGCATAATTGTGTCCAATTTTTTCACTTTTATTCAGCATTTACAGTTACAAGTTTGGACCAGAGGCATATATCTGCAAAATAAGAAATACTAATTAAATAAATAAAAAACTATACGAAATAGAACATGGGTGAAGCTTTGGTTGCTCTTCATTTCCTCAGTACTACTACCCCAAAGAGAAGCACTTATGAACATAGGACCAATCAATGCTCCCATTTGAAGTAATCTTAATGGGATGGATACTGTGAATATCTGATCATTGCCTTTAGAACTCAGTTTGGCGTCCCAGAAAATTAATTATGTCCTGAAGCACTCGTCACTTGAAACTACCCCAACAAATAGCACTTACCTATTACAACAGACAAGTCAGTGCCATTATGAGGGTACCGATAGTGACAAATCAAAATATTTTCCATTTCGAAGACTACAAGTCTGTGGAATCAGATGAGGACATTTCCAGCCAGAGATGCCAGGAGCATGCTGCCTGCAGTCAAGGTGAGTTGATCTGAGCAGTTTTGTTAACAGCACCCATTATAAATATGTCTATGGCTCTTTGGCTTTGCTGTGGTCGTTGGTACTTGGGTAGTTTTGAAAGGCCATTAATCTTTGATTTCCCTGTTAATATCTTTGGAATGCCTCAGCATTCTTGAGCATGGGTGGACTTTTCACACATTTAAAGCATTTCATGCAAATTCAACTATTATAATGTTTTCTGAAAGAAGAACATTATGACAGTCCTTGTTAAAGCATAGAAACACACCATGCACAAAATCAATGATTACCATGCCAAAACTTTGGAAAAAACAGCACCTTCTAGTGTTTAAATTTGGATTCTGTTGTAATCAAGGCAATGGGCAAACCCATTGATGAACAAACACCAGCAAGGCAGTCCCAAAGTAAAGCACTTATTCTTACATGGAATGACAGATGCTTCTCTTTGTAGTCATCGAGGGAGTCTCCTTCAAATGAAACTAAATACAGACCAGTTGGACAATGGGAAGTCAGTCAGCAAACATTTACCCCAACTTGATAGCACTTTCTGCTTTGGTTGAAAAGAAAGATGCTAAAGTTAGAGTAGACATCAGCTGCTTTTCACTCAAGGAGGCAAGGATTTGAAAAGTTGGCCACAGAGGAGGATGCATAATTGTGTCCAATTTTTTCACTTTTATTCAGCATTTACAGTTACAAGTTTGGACCAGAGGCATATATCTGCAAAATAAGAAATACTAATTAAATAAATAAAAAACTATACGAAATAGAACATAGGTGAAGCTTTGGTTGCTCTTCATTTCCTCAGTACTACTACCCCAAAGAGAAGCACTTATGAACATAGGACCAATCAATGCTCCCATTTGAATTAATCTTAATGGGATGGATACTGTGAATATCTGATCATTGCCTTTAGAACTCAGTTTGGCGTCCCAGAAAATGAATTATGTCCTGAAGCACTCGTCGCTTGAAACTACCCCAACAAATAGAACTTACCTATTACAACAGACAAGTCAGTGCCATTATGAGGGTACCGATAGTGACAAATCAAAATATTTTCCATTTCGAAGACTACAAGTCTGTGGAATCAGATGAGGACATTTCCAGCCAGAGATACCAGGAGCATGCTGCCTGCAGTCAAGGTGAGCTGATCTGAGCAGTTTTGTTAACAGCACCCATTATAAATATGTCTATGGCTCTTTGGCTTTGCTGTGGTCGTTGGTACTTGGGTAGTTTTGAAAGGCCATTAATCTTTGATTTCCCTGTTAATATCTTTGGAATGCCTCAGCATTCTTGAGCATGGGTGGACTTTTCACACATTTAAAGCATTTCATGCAAATTCAACTATTATAATGTTTTCTGAAAGAAGAACATTATGACAGTCCTTGTTAAAGCATAGAAACACACCATGCACAAAATCAATGATTACCATGCCAAAACTTTGGAAAAAACAGCACCTTCTAGTGTTTACATTTGGATTCTGTTGTAATCAAGGCAATGGGCAAACCGACTGATGAACAAACACCAGCAAGGAAGTCCCAAAGTAAAGCACTTATTCTTACATGGAATGACAGATGCTTCTCTCTGTAGTCATCGAGGGAGTCTCCTTCAAATTAAACTAAATACAGACCAGTTGGACACTGGGAAGTCAGTCAGCAAACATTTACCCCAACTTGATAGCACTTTCTGCTTTGGTTGAAAAGAAAGATGCTAAAGTTAGAGTAGACATCAGCTGCTTTTCACTCAAGGAGGCAAAGATTTGAAAAGTTGGCCACAGAGGAGGATGCATAATTGTGTCCAATTTTTTAAATTTTATTCAGCATTTACAGTTACAAGTTTGGACCAGAGGCATATATCTGTAAAATAAGAAATACTAATTAAATAAATAAAAAACTATAAGAAATAGAACATAGGTGAAGATTTGGTTGCTCTTCATTTCCTCAGTACTACTACCCCAAAGAGAAGCACTTATGAATATAGGACCAATCAATGCTCCCATTTGAAGTAATCTTAATGGGATGGATACTGTGATTATCTGATCATTGCCTTTAGAACTCAGTTTGGCGTCCCAGAAAATGAATTATGTCCTGAAGCACTCGTCACTTGAAACTACCCCAACAAATAGCACTTACCTATTACAACAGACAAGTCAGTGCCATTATGAGGGTACCGATAGTGACAAATCAAAATATTTTCCATTTCGAAGACTACAAGTCTGTGGAATCAGATGAGGACATTTCCAGCCAGAGATACCAGGAGCATGCTGCCTGAAGTCAAGGTGAGCTGATCTGAGCAGTTTTGTTAACAGCACCCATTATAAATATGTCTATGGCTCTTTGGCTTTGCTGTGGTCGTTGGTACTTGGGTAGTTTTGAAAGGCCATTAATCTTTGATTGCCCTGTTAATATCTTTGGAATGCCTCAGCATTCTTGAGCATGGGTGGACTTTTCACACATTTAAAGCATTTCATGCAAATTCAACTATTATAATGTTTTCTGAAAGAAGAACATTATGACAGTCCTTGTTAAAGCATAGAAACACACCATGCACAAAATCAATGATTACCATGCCAAAACTTTGGAAAAAACAGCACCTTCTAGTGTTTAAATTTGGATTCTGTTGTAATCAAGGCAATGGGCAAACCCACTGATGAACAAACACCAGCAAGGCAGTCCCAAAGTAAAGCACTTATTCTTACATGGAATGACAGATGCTTCTCTTTGTAGTCATCGAAGGAGTCTCCTTCAAATGAAACTAAATACAGACCAGTTGGACACTGGGAAGTCAGTCAGCAAACATTTACCCCAACTTGATAGCACTTTCTGCTTTGGTTGAAAAGAAAGATGCTAAAGTTAGAGTAGACATCAGCTGCTTTTCACTCGAGTAGGCAAGGATTTGAAAAGTTGGCCACAGAGGAGGATGCATAATTGTGTCCAATTTTTTCACTTTTATTCAGCATTTACAGTTACAAGTTTGGACCAGAGGCATATATCTGCAAAATAAGAAATACTAATTAAATAAATAAAAAACTATACGAAATAGAACATGGGTGAAGCTTTGGTTGCTCTTCATTTCCTCAGTACTACTACCCCAAAGAGAAGCACTTATGAACATAGGACCAATCAATGCTCCCATTTGAAGTAATCTTAATGGGATGGATACTGTGAATATCTGATCATTGCCTTTAGAACTCAGTTTGGCGTCCCAGAAAATTAATTATGTCCTGAAGCACTCGTCACTTGAAACTACCCCAACAAATAGCACTTACCTATTACAACAGACAAGTCAGTGCCATTATGAGGGTACCGATAGTGACAAATCAAAATATTTTCCATTTCGAAGACTACAAGTCTGTGGAATCAGATGAGGACATTTCCAGCCAGAGATGCCAGGAGCATGCTGCCTGCAGTCAAGGTGAGTTGATCTGAGCAGTTTTGTTAACAGCACCCATTATAAATATGTCTATGGCTCTTTGGCTTTGCTGTGGTCGTTGGTACTTGGGTAGTTTTGAAAGGCCATTAATCTTTGATTTCCCTGTTAATATCTTTGGAATGCCTCAGCATTCTTGAGCATGGGTGGACTTTTCAAACATTTAAAGCATTTCATGCAAATTCAACTATTATAATGTTTTCTGAAAGAAGAACATTATGACAGTCCTTGTTAAAGCATAGAAACACACCATGCACAAAATCAATGATTACCATGCCAAAACTTTGGAAAAAACAGCACCTTCTAGTGTTTAAATTTGGATTCTGTTGTAATCAAGGCAATGGGCAAACCCATTGATGAACAAACACCAGCAAGGCAGTCCCAAAGTAAAGCACTTATTCTTACATGGAATGACAGATGCTTCTCTTTGTAGTCATCGAGGGAGTCTCCTTCAAATGAAACTAAATACAGACCAGTTGGACAATGGGAAGTCAGTCAGCAAACATTTACCCCAACTTGATAGCACTTTCTGCTTTGGTTGAAAAGAAAGATGCTAAAGTTAGAGTAGACATCAGCTGCTTTTCACTCAAGGAGGCAAGGATTTGAAAAGTTGGCCACAGAGGAGGATGCATAATTGTGTCCAATTTTTTCACTTTTATTCAGCATTTACAGTTACAAGTTTGGACCAGAGGCATATATCTGCAAAATAAGAAATACTAATTAAATAAATAAAAAACTATACGAAATAGAACATAGGTGAAGCTTTGGTTGCTCTTCATTTCCTCAGTACTACTACCCCAAAGAGAAGCACTTATGAACATAGGACCAATCAATGCTCCCATTTGAATTAATCTTAATGGGATGGATACTGTGAATATCTGATCATTGCCTTTAGAACTCAGTTTGGCGTCCCAGAAAATGAATTATGTCCTGAAGCACTCGTCGCTTGAAACTACCCCAACAAATAGAACTTACCTATTACAACAGACAAGTCAGTGCCATTATGAGGGTACCGATAGTGACAAATCAAAATATTTTCCATTTCGAAGACTACAAGTCTGTGGAATCAGATGAGGACATTTCCAGCCAGAGATACCAGGAGCATGCTGCCTGCAGTCAAGGTGAGCTGATCTGAGCAGTTTTGTTAACAGCACCCATTATAAATATGTCTATGGCTCTTTGGCTTTGCTGTGGTCGTTGGTACTTGGGTAGTTTTGAAAGGCCATTAATCTTTGATTTCCCTGTTAATATCTTTGGAATGCCTCAGCATTCTTGAGCATGGGTGGACTTTTCACACATTTAAAGCATTTCATGCAAATTCAACTATTATAATGTTTTCTGAAAGAAGAACATTATGACAGTCCTTGTTAAAGCATAGAAACACACCATGCACAAAATCAATGATTACCATGCCAAAACTTTGGAAAAAACAGCACCTTCTAGTGTTTACATTTGGATTCTGTTGTAATCAAGGCAATGGGCAAACCGACTGATGAACAAACACCAGCAAGGAAGTCCCAAAGTAAAGCACTTATTCTTACATGGAATGACAGATGCTTCTCTCTGTAGTCATCGAGGGAGTCTCCTTCAAATTAAACTAAATACAGACCAGTTGGACACTGGGAAGTCAGTCAGCAAACATTTACCCCAACTTGATAGCACTTAGAAATCAGCTGCTTTTCACTCAAGGATTTGAAAAGTTGGCCACAGAGGAGGATGCATAATTGTGTCCAATTTTTTAAATTTTATTCAGCATTTACAGTTACAAGTTTGGACCAGAGGCATATATCTGTAAAATAAGAAATACTAATTAAATAAATAAAAAACTATAAGAAATAGAACATAGGTGAAGATTTGGTTGCTCTTCATTTCCTCAGTACTACTACCCCAAAGAGAAGCACTTATGAACATAGGACCAATCAATGCTCCCATTTGAAGTAATCTTAATGGGATGGATACTGTGAATATCTGATCATTGCCTTTAGAACTCAGTTTGGCGTCCCAGAAAATGAATTATGTCCTGAAGCACTCGTCACTTGAAACTACCCCAACAAATAGCACTTACCTATTACAGCAGACAAGTCAGTGCCATTATGAGGGTACCGATAGTGACAAATCAAAATATTTTCCATTTCGAAGACTACAAGTCTGTGGAATCAGATGAGGACATTTCCAGCCAGAGATACCAGGAGCATACTGCCTGCAGTCAAGGTGAGCTGATCTGAGCAGTTTTGTTAACAGCACCCATTATAAATATGTCTATGGCTCTTTGGCTTTGCTGTGGTCGTTGGTACTTGGGTAGTTTTGAAAGGCCATTAATCTTTGATTTCCCTGTTAATATCTTTGGAATGCCTCAGCATTCTTGAGCATGGGTGGACTTTTCACACATTTAAAGCATTTCATGCAAATTCAACTATTATAATGTTTTCTGAAAGAAGAACATTATGACAGTCCTTGTTAAAGCATAGAAACACACCATGCACAAAATCAATGATTACCATGCCAAAACTTTGGAAAAAACAGCACCTTCTAGTGTTTAAATTTGGATTCTGTTGTAATCAAGGCAATGGGCAAACCCACTGATGAACAAACACCAGCAAGGCAGTCCCAAAGTAAAGCACTTATTCTTACATGGAATGACAGATGCTTCTCTTTGTAGTCATCGAGGGAGTCTCCTTCAAATGAAACTAAATACAGACCAGTTGGACACTGGGAAGTCAGTCAGCAAACATTTACCCCAACTTGATAGCACTTTCTGCTTTGGTTGAAAAGAAAGATGCTAAAGTTAGAGTAGACATCAGCTGCTTTTCACTCAAGGAGGCAAGGATTTGAAAAGTTGGCCACAGAGGAGGATGCATAATTGTGTCCAATTTTTTCACTTTTATTCAGCATTTACAGTTACAAGTTTGGACCAGAGGCATATATCTGCAAAATAAGAAATACTAATTAAATAAATAAAAAACTATATTAAATAGAACATAGGTGAAGCTTTGGTTTCTCTTCATTTCCTCAGTACTACTACCCCAAAGAGAAGCACTTATGAACATAGGACCAATCAGTGCTCCCATTTGAATTAATCTTAATGGGATGGATACTGTGAATATCTGATCATTGCCTTTAGAACTCAGTTTGGCGTCCCAGAAAATGAATTATGTCCTGAAGCACTCGTCGCTTGAAACTACCCCAACAAATAGAACTTACCTATTACAACAGACAAGTCAGTGCCATTATGAGGGTACCGATAGTGACAAATCAAAATATTTTCCATTTAGAAGACTACAAGTCTGTGGAATCAGATGAGGACATTTCCAGCCAGAGATACCAGGAGCATGCTGCCTGCAGTCAAGGTGAGCTGATCTGAGCAGTTTTGTTAACAGCACCCATTATAAATATGTCTATGGCTCTTTGGCTTTGCTGTGGTCGTTGGTACTTGGGTAGTTTTGAAAGGCCATTAATCTTTGATTTCCCTGTTAATATCTTTGGAATGCCTCAGCATTCTTGAGCATGGGTGGACTTTTCACACATTTAAAGCATTTCATGCAAATTCAACTATTATAATGTTTTCTGAAAGAAGAACATTATGACAGTCCTTGTTAAAGCATAGAAACACACCATGCACAAAATCAATGATTACCATGCCAAAACTTTGGAAAAAACAGCACCTTCTAGTGTTTTGTAATCAAGGCAATGGGCAAACCCACTGATGAACAAACACCAGCAAGGCAGTCCCAAAGTAAAGCACTTATTCTTACATGGAATGACAGATGCTTCTCTTTGTAGTCATCGAGGGAGTCTCCTTCAAATGAAACTAAATACAGACCAGTTGGACAATGGGAAGTCAGTCAGCAAACATTTACCCCAACTTGATAGCACTTTCTGCTTTGGTTGAAAAGAAAGATGCTAAAGTTAGAGTAGACATCAGCTGCTTTTCACTCAAGGAGGCAAGGATTTGAAAAGTTGGCCACAGAGGAGGATGCATAATTGTGTCCAATTTTTTCACTTTTATTCAGCATTTACAGTTACAAGTTTGGACCAGAGGCATATATCTGCAAAATAAGAAATACTAATTAAATAAATAAAAAACTATACGAAATAGAACATAGGTGAAGCTTTGGTTGCTCTTCATTTCCTCAGTACTACTACCCCAAAGAGAAGCACTTATGAACATAGGACCAATCAATGCTCCCATTTGAATTAATCTTAATGGGATGGATACTGTGAATATCTGATCATTGCCTTTAGAACTCAGTTTGGCGTCCCAGAAAATGAATTATGTCCTGAAGCACTCGTCGCTTGAAACTACCCCAACAAATAGAACTTACCTATTACAACAGACAAGTCAGTGCCATTATGAGGGTACCGATAGTGACAAATCAAAATATTTTCCATTTCGAAGACTACAAGTCTGTGGAATCAGATGAGGACATTTCCAGCCAGAGATACCAGGAGCATGCTGCCTGCAGTCAAGGTGAGCTGATCTGAGCAGTTTTGTTAACAGCACCCATTATAAATATGTCTATGGCTCTTTGGCTTTGCTGTGGTCGTTGGTACTTGGGTAGTTTTGAAAGGCCATTAATCTTTGATTTCCCTGTTAATATCTTTGGAATGCCTCAGCATTCTTGAGCATGGGTGGACTTTTCACACATTTAAAGCATTTCATGCAAATTCAACTATTATAATGTTTTCTGAAAGAAGAACATTATGACAGTCCTTGTTAAAGCATAGAAACACACCATGCACAAAATCAATGATTACCATGCCAAAACTTTGGAAAAAACAGCACCTTCTAGTGTTTACATTTGGATTCTGTTGTAATCAAGGCAATGGGCAAACCGACTGATGAACAAACACCAGCAAGGAAGTCCCAAAGTAAAGCACTTATTCTTACATGGAATGACAGATGCTTCTCTCTGTAGTCATCGAGGGAGTCTCCTTCAAATTAAACTAAATACAGACCAGTTGGACACTGGGAAGTCAGTCAGCAAACATTTACCCCAACTTGATAGCACTTAGAAATCAGCTGCTTTTCACTCAAGGATTTGAAAAGTTGGCCACAGAGGAGGATGCATAATTGTGTCCAATTTTTTAAATTTTATTCAGCATTTACAGTTACAAGTTTGGACCAGAGGCATATATCTGTAAAATAAGAAATACTAATTAAATAAATAAAAAACTATAAGAAATAGAACATAGGTGAAGATTTGGTTGCTCTTCATTTCCTCAGTACTACTACCCCAAAGAGAAGCACTTATGAACATAGGACCAATCAATGCTCCCATTTGAAGTAATCTTAATGGGATGGATACTGTGAATATCTGATCATTGCCTTTAGAACTCAGTTTGGCGTCCCAGAAAATGAATTATGTCCTGAAGCACTCGTCACTTGAAACTACCCCAACAAATAGCACTTACCTATTACAGCAGACAAGTCAGTGCCATTATGAGGGTACCGATAGTGACAAATCAAAATATTTTCCATTTCGAAGACTACAAGTCTGTGGAATCAGATGAGGACATTTCCAGCCAGAGATACCAGGAGCATACTGCCTGCAGTCAAGGTGAGCTGATCTGAGCAGTTTTGTTAACAGCACCCATTATAAATATGTCTATGGCTCTTTGGCTTTGCTGTGGTCGTTGGTACTTGGGTAGTTTTGAAAGGCCATTAATCTTTGATTTCCCTGTTAATATCTTTGGAATGCCTCAGCATTCTTGAGCATGGGTGGACTTTTCACACATTTAAAGCATTTCATGCAAATTCAACTATTATAATGTTTTCTGAAAGAAGAACATTATGACAGTCCTTGTTAAAGCATAGAAACACACCATGCACAAAATCAATGATTACCATGCCAAAACTTTGGAAAAAACAGCACCTTCTAGTGTTTAAATTTGGATTCTGTTGTAATCAAGGCAATGGGCAAACCCACTGATGAACAAACACCAGCAAGGCAGTCCCAAAGTAAAGCACTTATTCTTACATGGAATGACAGATGCTTCTCTTTGTAGTCATCGAGGGAGTCTCCTTCAAATGAAACTAAATACAGACCAGTTGGACACTGGGAAGTCAGTCAGCAAACATTTACCCCAACTTGATAGCACTTTCTGCTTTGGTTGAAAAGAAAGATGCTAAAGTTAGAGTAGACATCAGCTGCTTTTCACTCAAGGAGGCAAGGATTTGAAAAGTTGGCCACAGAGGAGGATGCATAATTGTGTCCAATTTTTTCACTTTTATTCAGCATTTACAGTTACAAGTTTGGACCAGAGGCATATATCTGCAAAATAAGAAATACTAATTAAATAAATAAAAAACTATATTAAATAGAACATAGGTGAAGCTTTGGTTTCTCTTCATTTCCTCAGTACTACTACCCCAAAGAGAAGCACTTATGAACATAGGACCAATCAGTGCTCCCATTTGAATTAATCTTAATGGGATGGATACTGTGAATATCTGATCATTGCCTTTAGAACTCAGTTTGGCGTCCCAGAAAATGAATTATGTCCTGAAGCACTCGTCGCTTGAAACTACCCCAACAAATAGAACTTACCTATTACAACAGACAAGTCAGTGCCATTATGAGGGTACCGATAGTGACAAATCAAAATATTTTCCATTTAGAAGACTACAAGTCTGTGGAATCAGATGAGGACATTTCCAGCCAGAGATACCAGGAGCATGCTGCCTGCAGTCAAGGTGAGCTGATCTGAGCAGTTTTGTTAACAGCACCCATTATAAATATGTCTATGGCTCTTTGGCTTTGCTGTGGTCGTTGGTACTTGGGTAGTTTTGAAAGGCCATTAATCTTTGATTTCCCTGTTAATATCTTTGGAATGCCTCAGCATTCTTGAGCATGGGTGGACTTTTCACACATTTAAAGCATTTCATGCAAATTCAACTATTATAATGTTTTCTGAAAGAAGAACATTATGACAGTCCTTGTTAAAGCATAGAAACACACCATGCACAAAATCAATGATTACCATGCCAAAACTTTGGAAAAAACAGCACCTTCTAGTGTTTTGTAATCAAGGCAATGGGCAAACCCACTGATGAACAAACACCAGCAAGGCAGTCCCAAAGTAAAGCACTTATTCTTACATGGAATGACAGATGCTTCTCTTTGTAGTCATCGAGGGAGTCTCCTTCAAATGAAACTAAATACAGACCAGTTGGACACTGGGAAGTCAGTCAGCAAACATTTACCCCAACTTGATAGCACTTTCTGCTTTGGTTGAAAAAAAAGATGCTAAAGTTAGAATAGACATCAGCTGCTTTTCACTCAAGGAGGCAAGGGTTTGAAAAGTTGGCCACAGAGGAGGTTGCATAATTGTGTCCAATTTTTTCAATTTTATTCAGCATTTACAGTTACAAGTTTGGACCAGAGGCATATATCTGCAAAATAAGAAATACTAATTAAATAAATAAAAAACTATACGAAATAGAACATGGGTGAAGCTTTGGTTGCTCTTCATTTCCTCAGTACTACTACCCCAAAGAGAAGCACTTATGAACATAGGACCAATCAATGCTCCCATTTGAAGTAATCTTAATGGGATGGATACTGTGAATATCTCATCATTGCCTTTAGAACTCAGTTTGGCGTCCCAGAAAATTAATTATGTCCTGAAGCACTCGTCACTTGAAACTACCCCAACAAATAGCACTTACCTATTACAACAGACAAGTCAGTGCCATTATGAGGGTACCGATAGTGACAAATCAAAATATTTTCCATTTCGAAGACTACAAGTCTGTGGAATCAGATGAGGACATTTCCAGCCAGAGATGCCAGGAGCATGCTGCCTGCAGTCAAGGTGAGTTGATCTGAGCAGTTTTGTTAACAGCACCCATTATAAATATGTCTATGGCTCTTTGGCTTTGCTGTGGTCGTTGGTACTTGGGTAGTTTTGAAAGGCCATTAATCTTTGATTTCCCTGTTAATATCTTTGGAATGCCTCAGCATTCTTGAGCATGGGTGGACTTTTCACACATTTGAAGCATTTCATGCAAATTCAACTATTATAATGTTTTCTGAAAGAAGAACATTATGACAGTCCTTGTTAAAGCATAGAAACACACCATGCACAAAATCAATGATTACCATGCCAAAACTTTGGAAAAAACAGCACCTTCTAGTGTTTAAATTTGGATTCTGTTGTAATCAAGGCAATGGGCAAACCCATTGATGAACAAACACCAGCAAGGCAGTCCCAAAGTAAAGCACTTATTCTTACATGGAATGACAGATGCTTCTCTTTGTAGTCATCGAGGGAGTCTCCTTCAAATGAAACTAAATACAGACCAGTTGGACAATGGGAAGTCAGTCAGCAAACATTTACCCCAACTTGATAGCACTTTCTGCTTTGGTTGAAAAGAAAGATGCTAAAGTTAGAGTAGACATCAGCTGCTTTTCACTCAAGGAGGCAAGGATTTGAAAAGTTGGCCACAGAGGAGGATGCATAATTGTGTCCAATTTTTTCACTTTTATTCAGCATTTACAGTTACAAGTTTGGACCAGAGGCATATATCTGCAAAATAAGAAATACTAATTAAATAAATAAAAAACTATACGAAATAGAACATAGGTGAAGCTTTGGTTGCTCTTCATTTCCTCAGTACTACTACCCCAAAGAGAAGCACTTATGAACATAGGACCAATCAATGCTCCCATTTGAATTAATCTTAATGGGATGGATACTGTGAATATCTGATCATTGCCTTTAGAACTCAGTTTGGCGTCCCAGAAAATGAATTATGTCCTGAAGCACTCGTCGCTTGAAACTACCCCAACAAATAGAACTTACCTATTACAACAGACAAGTCAGTGCCATTATGAGGGTACCGATAGTGACAAATCAAAATATTTTCCATTTCGAAGACTACAAGTCTGTGGAATCAGATGAGGACATTTCCAGCCAGAGATACCAGGAGCATGCTGCCTGCAGTCAAGGTGAGCTGATCTGAGCAGTTTTGTTAACAGCACCCATTATAAATATGTCTATGGCTCTTTGGCTTTGCTGTGGTCGTTGGTACTTGGGTAGTTTTGAAAGGCCATTAATCTTTGATTTCCCTGTTAATATCTTTGGAATGCCTCAGCATTCTTGAGCATGGGTGGACTTTTCACACATTTAAAGCATTTCATGCAAATTCAACTATTATAATGTTTTCTGAAAGAAGAACATTATGACAGTCCTTGTTAAAGCATAGAAACACACCATGCACAAAATCAATGATTACCATGCCAAAACTTTGGAAAAAACAGCACCTTCTAGTGTTTACATTTGGATTCTGTTGTAATCAAGGCAATGGGCAAACCGACTGATGAACAAACACCAGCAAGGAAGTCCCAAAGTAAAGCACTTATTCTTACATGGAATGACAGATGCTTCTCTCTGTAGTCATCGAGGGAGTCTCCTTCAAATTAAACTAAATACAGACCAGTTGGACACTGGGAAGTCAGTCAGCAAACATTTACCCCAACTTGATAGCACTTAGAAATCAGCTGCTTTTCACTCAAGGAGGCAAGGATTTGAAAAGTTGGCCACAGAGGAGGATGCATAATTGTGTCCAATTTTTTAAATTTTATTCAGCATTTACAGTTACAAGTTTGGACCAGAGGCATATATCTGTAAAATAAGAAATACTAATTAAATAAATAAAAAACTATAAGAAATAGAACATAGGTGAAGATTTGGTTGCTCTTCATTTCCTCAGTACTACTACCCCAAAGAGAAGCACTTATGAACATAGGACCAATCAATGCTCCCATTTGAAGTAATCTTAATGGGATGGATACTGTGAATATCTGATCATTGCCTTTAGAACTCAGTTTGGCGTCCCAGAAAATGAATTATGTCCTGAAGCACTCGTCACTTGAAACTACCCCAACAAATAGCACTTACCTATTACAGCAGACAAGTCAGTGCCATTATGAGGGTACCGATAGTGACAAATCAAAATATTTTCCATTTCGAAGACTACAAGTCTGTGGAATCAGATGAGGACATTTCCAGCCAGAGATACCAGGAGCATACTGCCTGCAGTCAAGGTGAGCTGATCTGAGCAGTTTTGTTAACAGCACCCATTATAAATATGTCTATGGCTCTTTGGCTTTGCTGTGGTCGTTGGTACTTGGGTAGTTTTGAAAGGCCATTAATCTTTGATTTCCCTGTTAATATCTTTGGAATGCCTCAGCATTCTTGAGCATGGGTGGACTTTTCACACATTTAAAGCATTTCATGCAAATTCAACTATTATAATGTTTTCTGAAAGAAGAACATTATGACAGTCCTTGTTAAAGCATAGAAACACACCATGCACAAAATCAATGATTACCATGCCAAAACTTTGGAAAAAACAGCACCTTCTAGTGTTTAAATTTGGATTCTGTTGTAATCAAGGCAATGGGCAAACCCACTGATGAACAAACACCAGCAAGGCAGTCCCAAAGTAAAGCACTTATTCTTACATGGAATGACAGATGCTTCTCTTTGTAGTCATCGAGGGAGTCTCCTTCAAATGAAACTAAATACAGACCAGTTGGACACTGGGAAGTCAGTCAGCAAACATTTACCCCAACTTGATAGCACTTTCTGCTTTGGTTGAAAAGAAAGATGCTAAAGTTAGAGTAGACATCAGCTGCTTTTCACTCAAGGAGGCAAGGATTTGAAAAGTTGGCCACAGAGGAGGATGCATAATTGTGTCCAATTTTTTCACTTTTATTCAGCATTTACAGTTACAAGTTTGGACCAGAGGCATATATCTGCAAAATAAGAAATACTAATTAAATAAATAAAAAACTATATTAAATAGAACATAGGTGAAGCTTTGGTTTCTCTTCATTTCCTCAGTACTACTACCCCAAAGAGAAGCACTTATTAACATAGGACCAATCAATGCTCCCATTTGAATTAATCTTAATGGGATGGATACTGTGAATATCTGATCATTGCCTTTAGAACTCAGTTTGGCGTCCCAGAAAATGAATTATGTCCTGAAGCACTCGTCGCTTGAAACTACCCCAACAAATAGAACTTACCTATTACAACAGACAAGTCAGTGCCATTATGAGGGTACCGATAGTGACAAATCAAAATATTTTCCATTTCGAAGACTACAAGTCTGTGGAATCAGATGAGGACATTTCCAGCCAGAGATACCAGGAGCATGCTGCCTGCAGTCAAGGTGAGCTGATCTGAGCAGTTTTGTTAACAGCACCCATTATAAATATGTCTATGGCTCTTTGGCTTTGCTGTGGTCGTTGGTACTTGGGTAGTTTTGAAAGGCCATTAATCTTTGATTTCCCTGTTAATATCTTTGGAATGCCTCAGCATTCTTGAGCATGGGTGGACTTTTCACACATTTAAAGCATTTCATGCAAATTCAACTATTATAATGTTTTCTGAAAGAAGAACATTATGACAGTCCTTGTTAAAGCATAGAAACACACCATGCACAAAATCAATGATTACCATGCCAAAACTTTGGAAAAAACAGCACCTTCTAGTGTTTTGTAATCAAGGCAATGGGCAAACCCACTGATGAACAAACACCAGCAAGGCAGTCCCAAAGTAAAGCACTTATTCTTACATGGAATGACAGATGCTTCTCTTTGTAGTCATCGAGGGAGTCTCCTTCAAATGAAACTAAATACAGACCAGTTGGACACTGGGAAGTCAGTCAGCAAACATTTACCCCAACTTGATAGCACTTTCTGCTTTGGTTGAAAAGAAAGATGCTAAAGTTAGAATAGACATCAGCTGCTTTTCACTCAAGGAGGCAAGGATTTGAAAAGTTGGCCACAGAGGAGGATGCATAATTGTGTCCAATTTTTTCAGTTTTATTCAGCATTTACAGTTACAAGTTTGGACCAGAGGCATATATCTGTAAAATAAGAAATACTAATTAAATAAATAAAAAACTATAAGAAATAGAACATAGGTGAAGATTTGGTTGCTCTTCATTTCCTCAGTACTACTACCCCAAAGAGAAGCACTTATGAATATAGGACCAATCAATGCTCCCATTTGAAGTAATCTTAATGGGATGGATACTGTGATTATCTGATCATTGCCTTTAGAACTCAGTTTGGCGTCCCAGAAAATGAATTATGTCCTGAAGCACTCGTCACTTGAAACTACCCCAACAAATAGCACTTACCTATTACAACAGACAAGTCAGTGCCATTATGAGGGTACCGATAGTGACAAATCAAAATATTTTCCATTTCGAAGACTACAAGTCTGTGGAATCAGATGAGGACATTTCCAGCCAGAGATACCAGGAGCATGCTGCCTGCAGTCAAGGTGAGCTGATCTGAGCAGTTTTGTTAACAGCACCTGTAACAAGGTTCAACACAGTCTCAAATAGGAAGGAAGAAGGCAGGGGTCGGCTTGTTTCTGGGACACTCGTTTATTCAGTAATACAAAATAAGAAAAACACGATGCCCTCTGGGCGTAGACAGCAAACGATTGCTTAAACACGGTCAATAACTTCAATAACTTTAAAGCACTGTTGTAGCTTCCCTAGTGCAGAACGAGGTCCCAGCGTGTCTCTCTCCCCTTCTCTCTGCGGTGACTCGGCTTATATCCGGTCTCTCCACGCCAATTACTGCAATCAAACACACGTGTTCGTTAATTGCATTTGACCTACTTACGCCTCGCTCTGCTCCCTCCGTCTCTCTCCCGTTGCGGATTCCGCTAAACCACGCCCCCCTCGCCACATACCCCTACCGCCCAACTCAGGCCGGGGAGCCGTCTGTTCGATGCGTCTGTCTGCAAGATAAAGGGGAGAGAAAAGTTAGGTGCATTCAGGAGCGGTCCGCCACACAGGGCAGCTTTTAACTGGGTGAAAGCCTGCTGGCACTGCTCCGTCCACTGGACTGTATCTGGTGCCTCCTTTATAGTTAAATCAGTCAGCGGGCTAGCAGTATCCGAAAAATTAGGTACAAACCTTCTATAATACCCTGCCAGCCCCAGGAACTGTCTAACCTCCTTTTTGGTCTTAGGCCTTGGACAAGTTGCAACTGCTGCCGTCTTATCAATTTGGGGACGCACCTGTCCATGACCCAAGTGGAAACCCAGATATCTTCCACCCGCCCAATTGCACACTTCCTCGGATTAGCCGTGAGCCCAGCCCTCCTCAGCGTCTTCAGGACCGCTCGCAAATGCTGCATATGTCGCTGCCAATCCCCACTGTAGATGATGATGTCATCCAGGTAGGCGGCGGCATATGCAGCATGCGGACGGAGAATTTTGTCCATGAGACGCTGAAACGTGGCTGGAGCCCCGAATAGCCCGAACGGAAGAGTGACAAATTGGTGTAACCCGAACGGCGTGGTGAAAGCTGTTTTTTCTTTGGTCATGGGAGACAAGGGGATCTGCCAATAACCTTTAGTTAAGTCCAGCGTCGAGTAAAAGCGAGCCGAGCCTAGCCGATCAAGCAATTCGTCCACCCGGGGCATTGGATATGCGTCAAATTTTGACACAGCATTCACCTTTCTATAATCCACACAGAACCGCACGGAGCCGTCTGTTTTAGGTACTAAGACGATCGGGCTCGCCCAGTCACTGTTGGATTCTTCTATTACTCCCATCTCTAGCATTGCCTCTAACTCCCCTTGAACCACCTTTTTTTTTATGTTCAGGTAATCTATACGGCCGGCTGCGAACTACCACGCCCGGCTCGGTCTCAACATGGTGCTGAATGAGATCCGTTCGACCAGGCAGGGGCGAGAACACATCAGCAAAGGCTGCTTGAATGGACTTGATATCAGTGAGCTGCGATGGTGAGAGGTGGTCTCCTCCAGGGGCCAGAGCGAGAGATTGGGATTTTGAACTCGCTTCTGGACCGAGATCCTCCTCCCCACTCACTACCGTCGCCAGCAACACTGATTCCGCCTCAGACCATTTTTTTAATAGGTTGAGGTGGTATATTTGATGTGCCCCGCCCCTATCCGTTCGAGCTACCTCATAGTTAAGATCCCCAACCCGCCGTGTGACCTCAAAGGGTCCTTGCCACTTCGCGAGTAACTTTGAACTAGAGGTTGGGAGTAATACAAGCACTTTATCTCCCGGTGCAAATTGACGTAGCCTAGCCCCCCTGTTGTACAACCGACTCTGTTTGTCTTGAGCCTGCAACAAATTCTCCATGGATAGCCGCCCCAACGTGTGGAGTTTTGTTCTCAGGTCCATGACATATTGAATTTCGTTTTTACTAGCAGAAGGTCCGTCCTCCCAAGTTTCTTTAAGGACGTCAAGGACCCCGCGGGGCTGGCGCCCATAAAGAAGCTCGAAGGGGGAAAACCCCGTGGAGGCTTGCGGGACCTCCCGTACAGCGAACAAGAGGGGTTCTAGCCACCTATCCCAATTTTTGGCGTCTTCCTGAACGAACTTACGAATCATGGATTTTAATGTGCGATTAAATCGCTCGACCAGCCCGTCTGTTTGTGGGTGATAGACGCTTGTTCGAATCGATCTAATGCCCAATAGATCATAAAGCTCGCGAATAGTACGTGACATAAACGCCGTGCCCTGATCGGTGAGGATCTCCTTTGGGATCCCCACCCGGGAGATTAATTGAAACAGTGCACTCGCCACACTCTTCGCGGAAATAGAGCGGAGAGGCACTGCCTCAGGATATCGCTTTGCATAGTCCACCAGAACTAATGCAAAGCGGTGTCCTCGTGCTGACCGCTCTAATGGCCCGATGAGGTCCATGCCAATTCGTTCGAAGGGGACCTGCATTAATGGAAGGGGGCACAATGGTGCTTTTGGGGTGGCCGGTGGATTCACCAGCTGACATTCACGACAAGCCGCGCACCATCTGCGCACATTCTCGTGAATGCCCGGCCAGAAGAAGCGGGCCATGAGACGGTTTAGTGTAGCCGCTTGCCCTAAATGCCCGGCCATTGGATTACAATGAGCCGCCTGGAAAAGCATTTCCCGGCGGCTTTTAGGTATCAACAACTGGGTTGTATCTTGCTTTGTCTAGGCGTCTTGGGTCACCCGATACAACCTATCTTTTAAAATTGAAAAGTAAGGATAAGAGAGCGGTTGGTCAGGGAGGAGAAGCTGTCCGTCGATCGAGCGAACCTGGTCAAAAGCATTTTTTAGCGTCTCATCGCGGGACTGTTCCAGGGGAAAATCATCGCGCTCCGGGAGGATGTTCCGCTCGGGAGCACTCGGTTCCCCTGCAACAGGTCCCGGTGGTTCCGGTTCAGCCTCTCCCACCTGCGCAACCGCTACTCCATCCCTCCCTTGTTTCCCCCAAGAGCCATCCGAACATAAATACCCCAATAATTCATTAAACGCGGGCCAATTCGTACCCAAAATTATCGGATGCCTGAGGTGCGGATTAACGGCCACCTCTACTCTATGTTTTCCTCCCCTAAATTTAATATCCACAGGCAAAATAGGGTAATTCACCACTTTGATGGATGGAGGATTGGTTACATCCCGAATCCACCAAAGCCTGATATGTACCCCCCCTGATACTCACTGGTATTAGGTATAAGCCAGCCTGATCGAGGGCAGCCTTTGGCGCGTCGGGGACCCGGATCAACGTCCCCACTTCCATCACCGGACACCTATCGATAAAATGCCCTGGGTCCCCGCAACGCCAACAGGCCGGCCCAGACTTTACCGCCACCCTGGCGGCAGGAAGTAGGTCAAGCGATTGGCGAGGAGAGAGCGGAGAGGCCGGGGCCTGGGGAACGGATCCCATGGGCGAGGTCCCACCCCTGGGAGGAGCCCTGGGACCTGCTGGTGACTCAGCCCCGTAATTCGTCCTCCACCTCGGGGCTAGCTTCGACGGAAGCCCCCCACGGGACCTGGGGAGAGGGACAGATTTAGGGAGAGAGAGGGGAGGGGAGGAGAGAGAAGGAGAGAGAGAAGCAGATGGTAAGGGGTCGCCGACCCCTGGACACGCCACCATTTGGTCTTCCGCTAGCTAGATGGCCTGGTTCAGCGACGTCGGCCGGTGGCACTGGACCCACTGCGCTGTCTTCCTTGGCAGCTTGGCCACGAACTGCTCCAGTACCACACGATCGATCACGTCCTCGACGTCGCTACTGTCGGCCATCAACCACTTGCGGCAGGAATCCCGGAGCTGCTGTGCCATCACGAAGGGCCGGCCAGACTCTTCCAGGGTTAGAGTCCTGAACCTCTGGCGATGTTGCTCCGGAGTCCGACCGACCCGCTGGAGGATGGCACGCTTGAGGTCCTGGTAGGCCAGGAGGTTTTGGACTGGCAGTTGGTGAGCGGCCACCTGCGCTTCCCCGGACAGCAGGGGAATGAGCTGCAGGGGCCAGTCCACAGGGGGCCACCCTCGAGCCTCTGCCGATTTTTCAAACAGGTCCAGGAAGGCCTCCGGGTCATCCTGAGGCCCCATCTTGTTGAGCGGCAGAGGAGATGTCTGGTCTTTAAACGAAGGGGTGGCCCGGGCCTCCCGGTCTACCCAGCTCCGGAATAGCTCGCGGTCTTCATGCTGGGCCCGGAGGAGCGCCTCAAAGCGTTTGTCCTGCTCCTCCTTGATCGCCAGCATGTGTTGATGTTGTTCCTGATGAAGACCGGCGAGCGACTGGATGATGTCCGCAAATGGCGTACCTGACGGAGATTGCATGGCGGCGATGCTCTTCTTCCTTCCCGGGTTTCGGCACCACTGTAACAAGGTTCAACACAGTCTCAAATAGGAAGGAAGAAGGCAGGGGTCGGCTTGTTGCTGGGACACTCGTTTATTCAGTAATACAAAATAAGAAAAACACGATGCCCTCTGGGCGTAGACAGCAAACGATTGCTTAAACACGGTCAATAACTTCAATAACTTTAAAGCACTGTTGTAGCTTCCCTAGTGCAGAACGAGGTCCCAGCGTGTCTCTCTCCCCTTCTCTCTGCGGTGACTCGGCTTATATCCGGTCTCTCCACGCCAATTACTGCAATCAAACACACGTGTTCGTTAATTGCATTTGACCTACTTACGCCTCGCTCTGCTCCCTCCGTCTCTCTCCCGTTGCGGATTCCGCTAAACCACGCCCCCCTCGCCACAGCACCCATTATAAATATGTCTATGGCTCTTTGGCTTTGCTGTGGTCGTTGGTACTTGGGTAGATTTGAAAGGCCATTAATCTTTGATTGCCCTGTTAATATCTTTGGAATGCCTCAGCATTCTTGAGCATGGGTGGACTTTTCACACATTTAAAGCATTTCATGCAAATTCAACTATTATAATGTTTTCTGAAAGAAGAACATTATGACAGTCCTTGTTAAAGCATAGAAACACACCATGCACAAAATCAATGATTACCATCCCAAAACTTTGGAAAAAACAGCACCTTCTAGCGTTTAAATTTGGATTCTGCTGTAATCAAGTCAATGGACAAACCCACTGATGAACAAACACCAGCAAGGCAGTCCCAAAGTAAAGCACTTATTCTTACATGGAATAACAGATGCTTCTTTTTGTAGTTATCGAGGGAGTCTCCTTCAAATGAAACTAAATACAGACCAGTTGGACACTGGGAAGTCAGTCAGCAAACATTTACCCCAACTTGATAGCACTTTCTGCTTTGGTTGAAAAGAAAGATGCTAAAATTAGAGTAGACATCATCTGCTTTTCACTCAAGGAGGCAAGGATTTGAAAAGTTGGCCACAGAGGAGGATGCATAATTGTGTCCAATTTTTTTTCAATTTTATTCAGCATTTAAAGTTACAAGTTTGGACCAGAGGCATATATCTGCAAAATAAGAAATACTAATTAAATAAATAAAAAACTATACGAAATAGAACATAGGTGAAGCTTTGGTTGCTCTTCATTTCCTCAGTACTACTACCCCAAAGAGAAGCACTTATGAACATAGGACCAATCAATGCTCCCATTTGAAGTAATCTTAATGGGATGGATACTGTGAATATCTGATCATTGCCTTTAGAACTCAGTTTGGCGTCCCAGAAAATGAATTATGTCCTGAAGCACTCGTCACTTGAAACTACCCCAACAAATAGCACTTACCTATTACAACAGACAAGTCAGTGCCATTATGAGGGTACCGATAGTGACAAATCAAAATATTTTCCATTTCGAAGACTACAAGTCTGTGGAATCAGATGAGGACATTTCCAGCCAGAGATACCAGGAGCATGCTGCCTGCAGTCAAGGTGAGCTGATCTGAGCAGTTTTGTTAACAGCACCCATTATAAATATGTCTATGGCTCTTTGGCTTTGCTGTGGTCGTTGGTACTTGGGTAGTTTTGAAAGGCCATTAATCTTTGATTTCCCTGTTAATATCTTTGGAATGCCTCAGCATTCTTGAGCATGGGTGGACTTTTCACACATTTAAAGCATTTCATACAAATTCAACTATTATAATGTTTTCTGAAAGAAGAACATTATGACAGTCCTTGTTAAAGCATAGAAACACACCATGCACAAAATCAATGATTACCATGCCAAAACTTTGGAAAAAACAGCACCTTCTAGTGTTTAAATTTGGATTCTGTTGTAATCAAGGCAATGGGCAAACCCACTGATGAACAAACACCAGCAAGGCAGTCCCAAAGTAAAGCACTTATTCTTACATGGAATGACAGATGCTTCTCTTTGTAGTCATCGAGGGAGTCTCCTTCAAATGAAACTAAATACAGACCAGTTGGACACTGGGAAGTCAGTCAGCAAACATTTACCCCAACTTGATAGCACTTTCTGCTTTGGTTGAAAAGAAAGATGCTAAAGTTAGAGTAGACATCAGCTGCTTTTCACTCAAGGAGGCAAGGATTTGAAAAGTTGGCCACAGAGGAGGATGCATAATTGTGTCCAATTTTTTCACTTTTATTCAGCATTTACAGTTACAAGTTTGGACCAGAGGCATATATCTGCAAAATAAGAAATACTAATTAAATAAATAAAAAACTATATGAAATAGAACATAGGTGAAGCTTTGGTTGCTCTTCATTTCCTCAGTACTACTACCCCAAAGAGAAGCACTTATGAACATAGGACCAATCAATGCTCCCATTTGAATTAATCTTAATGGGATGGATACTGTGAATATCTGATCATTGCCTTTAGAACTCAGTTTGGCGTCCCAGAAAATGAATTATGTCCTGAAGCACTCGTCGCTTGAAACTACCCCAACAAATAGAACTTACCTATTACAACAGACAAGTCAGTGCCATTATGAGGGTACCGATAGTGACAAATCAAAATATTTTCCATTTCGAAGACTACAAGTCTGTGGAATCAGATGAGGACATTTCCAGCCAGAGATACCAGGAGCATGCTGCCTGCAGTCAAGGTGAGCTGATCTGAGCAGTTTTGTTAACAGCACCCATTATAAATATGTCTATGGCTCTTTGGCTTTGCTGTGGTCGTTGGTACTTGGGTAGTTTTGAAAGGCCATTAATCTTTGATTTCCCTGTTAATATCTTTGGAATGCCTCAGCATTCTTGAGCATGGGTGGACTTTTCACACATTTAAAGCATTTCATGCAAATTCAACTATTATAATGTTTTCTGAAAGAAGAACATTATGACAGTCCTTGTTAAAGCATAGAAACACACCATGCACAAAATCAATGATTACCATGCCAAAACTTTGGAAAAAACAGCACCTTCTAGTGTTTAAATTTGGATTCTGTTGTAATCAAGGCAATGGGCAAACCCATTGATGAACAAACACCAGCAAGGAAGTCCCAAAGTAAAGCACTTATTCTTACATGGAATGACAGATGCTTCTCTCTGTAGTCATCGAGGGAGTCTCCTTCAAATTAAACTAAATACAGACCAGTTGGACACTGGGAAGTCAGTCAGCAAACATTTACCCCAACTTGATAGCACTTTCTGCTTTGGTTGAAAAGAAAGATGCTAAAGTTAGAGTAGACATCAGCTGCTTTTCACTCAAGGAGGCAAGGATTTGAAAAGTTGGCCACAGAGGAGGATGCATAATTGTGTCCAATTTTTTAAATTTTATTCAGCATTTACAGTTACAAGTTTGGACCAGAGGCATATATCTGCAAAATAAGAAATACTAATTAAATAAATAAAAAACTATATGAAATAGAACATAGGTGAAGCTTTGGTTGCTCTTCATTTCCTCAGTACTACTACCCCAAAGAGAAGCACTTATGAACATAGGACCAATCAATGCTCCCATTTGAAGTAATCTTAATGGGATGGATACTGTGATTATCTGATCATTGCCTTTAGAACTCAGTTTGGCGTCCCAGAAAATGAATTATGTCCTGAAGCACTCGTCACTTGAAACTACCCCAACAAATAGCACTTACCTATTACAACAGACAAGTCAGTGCCATTATGAGGGTACCGATAGTGACAAATCAAAATATTTTCCATTTCGAAGACTACAAGTCTGTGGAATCAGATGAGGACATTTCCAGCCAGAGATACCAGGAGCATGCTGCCTGCAGTCAAGGTGAGCTGATCTGAGCAGTTTTGTTAACAGCACCCATTATAAATATGTCTATGGCTCTTTGGCTTTGCTGTGGTCGTTGGTACTTGGGTAGTTTTGAAAGGCCATTAATCTTTGATTTCCCTGTTAATATCTTTGGAATGCCTCAGCATTCTTGAGCATGGGTGGACTTTTCACACATTTAAAGCATTTCATGCAAATTCAACTATTATAATGTTTTCTGAAAGAAGAACATTATGACAGTCCTTGTTAAAGCATAGAAACACACCATGCACAAAATCAATGATTACCATGCCAAAACTTTGGAAAAAACAGCACCTTCTAGTGTTTAAATTTGGATTCTGTTGTAATCAAGGCAATGGGCAAACCCACTGATGAACAAACACCAGCAAGGCAGTCCCAAAGTAAAGCACTTATTCTTACATGGAATGACAGATGCTTCTCTTTGTAGTCATCGAGGGAGTCTCCTTCAAATGAAACTAAATACAGACCAGTTGGACACTGGGAAGTCAGTCAGCAAACATTTACCCCAACTTGATAGCACTTTCTGCTTTGGTTGAAAAGAAAGATGCTAAAGTTAGAGTAGACATCAGCTGCTTTTCACTCAAGGAGGCAAGGATTTGAAAAGTTGGCCACAGAGGAGGATGCATAATTGTGTCCAATTTTTTCACTTTTATTCAGCATTTACAGTTACAAGTTTGGACCAGAGGCATATATCTGCAAAATAAGAAATACTAATTAAATTAATAAAAAACTATATGAAATAGAACATAGGTGAAGCTTTGGTTGCTCTTCATTTCCTCAGTACTACTACCCCAAAGAGAAGCACTTATGAACATAGGACCAATCAATGCTCCCATTTGAATTAATCTTAATGGGATGGATACTGTGAATATCTGATCATTGCCTTTAGAACTCAGTTTGGCGTCCCAGAAAATGAATTATGTCCTGAAGCACTCGTCGCTTGAAACTACCCCAACAAATAGAACTTACCTATTACAACAGACAAGTCAGTGCCATTATGAGGGTATCGATAGTGACAAATCAAAATATTTTCCATTTCGAAGACTACAAGTCTGTGGAATCAGATGAGGACATTTCCAGCCAGAGATACCAGGAGCATGCTGCCTGCAGTCAAGGTGAGCTGATCTGAGCAGTTTTGTTAACAGCACCCATTATAAATATGTCTATGGCTCTTTGGCTTTGCTGTGGTCGTTGGTACTTGGGTAGTTTTGAAAGGCCATTAATCTTTGATTTCCCTGTTAATATCTTTGGAATGCCTCAGCATTCTTGAGCATGGGTGGACTTTTCACACATTTAAAGCATTTCATGCAAATTCAACTATTATAATGTTTTCTGAAAGAAGAACATTATGACAGTCCTTGTTAAAGCATAGAAACACACCATGCACAAAATCAATGATTACCATGCCAAAACTTTGGAAAAAACAGCACCTTCTAGTGTTTAAATTTGGATTCTGTTGTAATCAAGGCAATGGGCAAACCCATTGATGAACAAACACCAGCAAGGAAGTCCCAAAGTAAAGCACTTATTCTTACATGGAATGACAGATGCTTCTCTCTGTAGTCATCGAGGGAGTCTCCTTCAAATTAAACTAAATACAGACCAGTTGGACACTGGGAAGTCAGTCAGCAAACATTTACCCCAACTTGATAGCACTTTCTGCTTTGGTTGAAAAGAAAGATGCTAAAGTTAGAGTAGACATCAGCTGCTTTTCACTCAAGGAGGCAAGGATTTGAAAAGTTGGCCACAGAGGAGGATGCATAATTGTGTCCAATTTTTTAAATTTTATTCAGCATTTACAGTTACAAGTTTGGACCAGAGGCATATATCTGCAAAATAAGAAATACTAATTAAATAAATAAAAAAACTATACGAAATAGAACATAGGTGAAGCTTTGGTTGCTCTTCATTTCCTCAGTACTACTACCCCAAAGAGAAGCACTTATGAACATAGGACCAATCAATGCTCCCATTTGAAGTAATCTTAATGGGATGGATACTGTGATTATCTGATCATTGCCTTTAGAACTCAGTTTGGCGTCCCAGAAAATGAATTATGTCCTGAAGCACTCGTCACTTGAAACTACCCCAACAAATAGCACTTACCTATTACAACAGACAAGTCAGTGCCATTATGAGGGTACCGATAGTGACAAATCAAAATATTTTCCATTTCGAAGACTACAAGTCTGTGGAATCAGATGAGGACATTTCCAGCCAGAGATACCAGGAGCATGCTGCCTGCAGTCAAGGTGAGCTGATCTGAGCAGTTTTGTTAACAGCACCCATTATAAATATGTCTATGGCTCTTTGGCTTTGCTGTGGTCGTTGGTACTTGGGTAGTTTTGAAAGGCCATTAATCTTTGATTTCCCTGTTAATATCTTTGGAATGCCTCAGCATTCTTGAGCATGGGTGGACTTTTCACACATTTAAAGCATTTCATGCAAATCCAACTATTATCATGTTTTCTGAAAGAAGAACATTATGACAGTCCTTGTTAAAGCATAGAAACACACCATGCACAAAATCAATGATTACCATGCCAAAACTTTGGAAAAAACAGCACCTTCTAGTGTTTAAATTTGGATTCTGTTGTAATCAAGGCAATGGGCAAACCCACTGATGAACAAACACCAGCAAGGCAGTCCCAAAGTAAAGCACTTATTCTTACATGGAATGACAGATGCTTCTCTTTGTAGTCATCGAGGGAGTCTCCTTCAAATGAAACTAAATACAGACCAGTTGGACACTGGGAAGTCAGTCAGCAAACATTTACCCCAACTTGATAGCACTTTCTGCTTTGGTTGAAAAGAAAGATGCTAAAGTTAGAGTAGACATCAGCTGCTTTTCACTCAAGGAGGCAAGGATTTGAAAAGTTGGCCACAGAGGAGGATGCATAATTGTGTCCAATTTTTTCAATTTTATTCAGCATTTACAGTTACAAGTTTGGACCAGAGGCATATATCTGCAAAATAAGAAATACTAATTAAATAAATAAAAAAACTATACGAAATAGAACATAGGTGAAGCTTTGGTTGCTCTTCATTTCTTCAGTACTACTACCCCAAAGAGAAGCACTTATGAACATAGGACCAATCAATGCTCCCATTTGAAGTAATCTTAATGGGATGGATACTGTGAATATCTGATCATTGCCTTTAGAACTCAGTTTGGCGTCCCAGAAAATGTATTATGTCCTCAAGCACTCGTCACTTGAAACTACCCCAACAAATAGCACTTACTTATTACAACAGACAAGTCAGTGCCATTATGAGGGTACCGATAGTGACAAATCAAAATATTTTCCATTTCGAAGACTACAAGTCTGTGGAATCAGATGAGGACATTTCCAGCCAGAGATACCAGGAGCATGCTGCCTGCAGTCAATGTGAGCTGATCTGAGCAGTTTTGTTAACAGCACCCATTATAAATATGTCTATGGCTCTTTGGCTTTGCTGTGGTCGTTGGTACTTGGGTAGTTTTGAAAGGCCATTAATCTTTGATTTCCCTGTTAATATCTTTGGAATGCCTCAGCATTCTTGAGCATGGGTGGACTTTTTACACATTTAAAGCATTTCATGAAAATTCAACTATTATAATGTTTTCTGAAAGAAGAACATTATGACAGTCCTTGTTAAAGCATAGAAACACACCATGCACAAAATCAATGATTACCATGCCAAAACTTTGGAAAAAACAGCACCTTCTAGTGTTTAAATTTGGATTCTGTTGTAATCAAGGCAATGGGCAAACCCACTGATGAACAAACACCAGCAAGGCAGTCCCAAAGTAAAGCACTTATTCTTACATGGAATGACAGATGCTTCTCTTTGTAGTCATCGAGGGAGTCTCCTTCAAATGAAACTAAATACAGACCAGTTGGACACTGGGAAGTCAGTCAGCAAACATTTACCCCAACTTGATAGCACTTTCTGCTTTGGTTGAAAAGAAAGATGCTAAAGTTAGAGTAGACATCAGCTGCTTTTCACTCAAGGAGGCACGGATTTGAAAAGTTGGCCACAGAGGAGGATGCATAATTGTGTCCAATTTTTTCACTTTTATTCAGCATTTACAGTTACAAGTTTGGACCAGAGGCATATATCTGCAAAATAAGAAATACTAATTAAATAAATAAAAAAACTATACGAAATAGAACATGGGTGAAGCTTTGGTTGCTCCTCATTTCCTCAGTACTACTACCCCAAAGAGAAGCACTTATGAACATAGGACCAATCAATGCTCCCATTTGAAGTAATCTTAATGGGATGGATACTGTGAATATCTGATCATTGCCTTTAGAACTCAGTTTGGCGTCCCAGAAAATGAATTATGTCCTGAAGCACTCGTCACTTGAAACTACTCCAACAAATAGCACTTACCTATTACAACAGACAAGTCAGTGCCGTTATGAGGGTACCGATAGTGACAAATCAAAATATTTTCCATTTCGAAGACTACAAGTCTGTGGAATCAGATGAGGACATTTCCAGCCAGAGATACCAGGAGCATGCTGCCTGCAGTCAAGGTGAGCTGATCTGAGCAGTTTTGTTAACAGCACCCATTATAAATATGTCTATGGCTCTTTGGCTTTGCTGTGGTCGTTGGTACTTGGGTAGTTTTGAAAGGCCATTAATCTTTGATTTCCCTGTTAATATCTTTGGAATGCCTCAGCATTCTTGAGCATGGGTGGACTTTTCACACATTTAAAGCATTTCATGCAAATTCAACTATTATAATGTTTTCTGAAAGAAGAACATTATGACAGTCCTTGTTAAAGCATAGAAACACACCATGCACAAAATCAATGATTACCATGCCAAAACTTTGGAAAAAACAGCACCTTCTAGTGTTTAAATTTGGATTCTGTTGTAATCAAGGCAAGGGGCAAACCCACTGATGAACAAACACCAGCAAGGCAGTCCCAAAGTAAAGCACTTATTCTTACATGGAATGACAGATGCTTCTCTTTGTAGTCATCGAGGGAGTCTCCTTCAAATGAAACTAAATGCAGACCAATTGGACACTGGGAAGTCAGTCAGCAAACATTTACCCCAACTTGATAGCACTTTCTGCTTTGGTTGAAAAGAAAGATGCTAAAGTTAAAGTAGACATCAGCTGCTTTGCACTCAAGGAGGCAAGGAGTTGAAAAGGTGGCTACAGAGGAGGATGAAAAATTGTGTCCACATTTTTCAATTTTATTCAGCATTTACAGTTACAAGTTTGGACCAGAGGCATATATCTGCAAAATAAGAAATACTAATTAATTAAATAAAAAACTATAAGAAATAGAACATAGGTGAAGCTTTGGTTGCTCTTCATTTCCTCATTACTACTACCCCAAAGAGAAGCACTTATGAACATAGGACCAATCAATGCTCCCATTTGAAGTAATCTTAATGGGATGGATACTGTGAATATCTGATCATTGCATTTAGAACTCAGTTTGGCGTCCCAGAAAATTAATTATGTCCTGAAGCACTCGTCACTTGAAACTACCCCAACAAATAGCACTTACCTATTACAACAGACAAGTCAGTGCCATTATGAGGGTACCGATAGTGACAAATCAAAATATTTTCCATTTCGAAGACTACAAGTCTGTGGAATCAGATGAGGACATTTCCAGCCAGAGATGCCAGGGTCATGCTGCCTGCAGTCAAGGTGAGCTGATCTGAGCAGTTTTGTTAACAGCACCCATTATAAATATGTCTATGGCTCTTTGGCTTTGCTGTGGTCGTTGGTACTTGGGTAGTTTTGAAAGGCCATTAATCTTTGATTTCCCTGTTAATATCTTTGGAATGCCTCAGCATTCTTGAGCATGGGTGGACTTTTCACACATTTAAAGCATTTCATGCAAATTCAACTATTATAATGTTTTCTGAAAGAAGAACATTATGACAGTCCTTGTTAAAGCATAGAAACACACCATGCACAAAATCAATGATTACCATGCCAAAACTTTGGAAAAAACAGCACCTTCTAGCGTTTAAATTTGGATTCTGCTGTAATCAAGTCAATGGACAAACCCACTGATGAACAAACACCAGCAAGGCAGTCCCAAAGTAAAGCACTTATTCTTACATGGAATAACAGATGCTTCTTTTTGTAGTTATCGAGGGAGTCTCCTTCAAATGAAACTAAATACAGACCAGTTGGACACTGGGAAGTCAGTCAGCAAACATTTACCCCAACTTGATAGCACTTTCTGCTTTGGTTGAAAAGAAAGATGCTAAAGTTAGAATAGACATCAGCTGCTTTTCACTCAAGGAGGCAA
>NC_068380.1:25035323-25056205 GCF_023724105.1 Carassius gibelio | reverse complement strand
ACCCCAACTTAATAGCACTTTCTGCTTTGGTTGAAAAGAAAGATACTAAAGTTAGAGTAGACATCAGCTGCTTTTCACTCAAGGAGGCAAGGATTTGAAAAGTTGGCCACAGAGGAGGATGCATAATTGTGTCCAATTTTTTTCAATTTTATTCAGCATTTACAGTTACAAGTTTGGACCAGAGGCATATATCTGCAAAATAAGAAATACAAATTAAATAAATAAAAAACTATGAGAAATAGAACATAGGTGAAGCTTTGGTTGCTCTTCATTTCCTCATTACTACTACCCCAAAGAGAAGCACTTATGAACATAGGACCAATCAATGCTCCCATTTGAAGTAATCTTAATGGGATGGATACTGTGATTATCTGATCATTGCATTTAGAACTCAGTTTGGCGTCCCAGAAAATAAATTATCTCCTGAAGCACTGGTCACTTGAAACTACCCCAACAAATAGCACTTACCTATTACAACAGACAAGTCAGTGCCATTATGAGGGTACCGATAGTGACAAATCAAAATATTTTCCATTTCGAAGACTACAATTCTGTGGAATCAGATTAGGACATTTCCAGCCAGAGATACCAGGAGCATGCTGCCTGCAGTCAAGGTGAGCTGATCTGAGCAGTTTTGTTAACAGCACCCATTATAAATATGTCTATGGCTCTTTGGCTTTGCTGTGGTCGTTGGTACTTGGGTAGTTTTGAAAGGCCATTCATCTTTGATTGCCCTGTTAATATCTTTGGAATGCCTCAGCATTCTTGAGCATGGATGGACTTTTCACACATTTAAAGCATTTCATGCAAATTCAACTATTATAATGTTTTCTGAAAGAAGAACATTATGACAGTCCTTGTTAAAGCATAGAAACACACCATGCACAAAATCAATGATTACCATGCCAAAACTTTGGAAAAAACAGCACCTTCTAGTGTTTAAATTTGGATTCTGCTGTTATCAAGGCAATGGACAAACCCACTGATGAACAAACACCAGCAAGGCAGTCCCAAAGTAAAACACTTATTCTTACATGGAATAACAGATGCTTCTCTTTGTAGTCATCGAGGGAGTCTCCTTCAAATGAAACTAAAAACAGACCAGTTGGACACTGGGAAGTCAGTCAGCAAACATTTACCCCAACTTGATAGCACTTTCTGCTTTGGTTGAAAAGAAAGATGCTAAAGTTAGAGTAGACATCAGCTGCTTTTCACTCAAGGAGGCATGGATTTGAAAAGTTGGCCACAGAGGAGGATGCATAATTGTGTCCAATTTTTTTCAATTTTATTCAGCATTTACAGTTACAAGTTTGGACCAGAGGCATATATCTGCAAAATAAGAAATACTAATTAATTAAATAAAAAAAACTATAAGAAATAGAACATAGGTGAAGCTTTGGTTGCTCTTCATTTCCTCATTACTACTACCCCAAAGAGAAGCACTTGTGAACATAGGACCAATCAATGCTCCCATTTGAAGTAATCTTAATGGGATGGATACTGTGATTATCTGATCATTGCATTTAGAACTCAGTTTGGCGTCCCAGAAAATAAATTATCTCCTGAAGCACTGGTCACTTGAAACTACCCCAACAAATAGCACTTACCTATTACAACAGACAAGTCAGTGCCATTATGAGGGTACCGATAGTGACAAATCAAAATATTTTCCATTTCGAAGACTACAATTCTGTGGAATCAGATGAGGACATTTCCAGCCAGAGATACCAGGAGCATGCTGCCTGCAGTCAAGGTGAGCTGATCTGAGCAGTTTTGTTAACAGCACCCATTATAAATATGTCTATGGCTCTTTGGCTTTGCTGTGGTCATTGGTACTTGGGTAGTTTTGAAAGGCCATTAATCTTTGATTGCCCTGTTAATATCTTTGGAATGCTTTAGCATTCTTGAGCATGGATGGACTTTTCACACATTTAAAGCATTTCATGCAGATTCAACTATTATAATGTTTTCTGAAAGAAGAACATTATGACAGTCCTTGTTAAAGCATATAAACACCCCATGCACAAAATCAATGATTACCATGCCAAAACTTTGGAAAAAACAGCACCTTCTAGTGTTTAAATTTGGATTCTGCTGTAATCAAGGCAATGGACAAACCCACTGATGAACAAACACCAGCAAGGCAGTCCCAAAGTAAAGCACTTATTCTTACATGGAATAACAGATGCTTCTCTTTGTAGTCATCGAGGGAGTCTCCTTCAAATGAAACTAAAAACAGACCAGTTGGACACTGGGAAGTCAGTCAGCAAACATTTACCCCAACTTGATAGCACTTTCTGCTTTGGTTGAAAAGAAAGATGCTAAAGTTAGAGTAGACATCAGCTGCTTTTCACTCAAGGAGGCAAGGATTAGAAAAGTTGGCCACAGAGGAGGATGCATAATTGTGTCCAATTTTTTCAATTTTATTCAGCATTAACAGTTACAAGTTTGGACCAGAGGCATATATCTGCAAAATAAGAAATACTAATTAATTAAATAAAAAACTATAAGAAATAGAACATAGGTGAAGCTTTTGTTGCTCTTCATTTCCTCATTACTACTACCCCAAAGAGAAGCACTTATGAACATAGGACCAATCAATGCTCCCATTTGAAGTAATCTTAATGGGATGGATACTGTGATTATCTGATCATTGCATTTAGAACTCAGTTTGGCGTCCCAGAAAATAAATTATCTCCTGAAGCACTGGTCACTTGAAACTACCCCAACAAATAGCACTTACATATTACAACAGACAAGTCAGTGCCATTATGAGGGTACCGATAGTGACAAATCAAAATATTTTCCATTTCGAAGACTACAATTCTGTGGAATCAGATGAGGACATTTCCAGCCAGAGATACCAGGAGCATGCTGCCTGCAGTCAAGGTGAGCTGATCTGAGCAGTTTTGTTAACAGCACCCATTATAAATATGTCTATGGCTCTTTGGCTTTGCTGTGGTCGTTGGTACTTGGGTAGTTTTGAAAGGCCATTAATCTTTGATTGCCCTGTTAATATCTTTGGAATGCCTCAGCATTCTTGAGCATGGATGGACTTTTCACACATTTAAAGCATTTCATGCAAATTCAACTATTATAATGTTTTCTGAAAGAAGAACATTATGACAGTCCTTGTTAAAGCATAGAAACACACCATGCACAAAATCAATGATTACCATGCCAAAACTTTGGAAAAAACAGCACCTTCTAGTGTTTAAATTTGGATTCTGCTGTAATCAAGGCAATGGACAAACCCACTGATGAACAAACACCAGCAAGGCAATCCCAAAGTAAAACACTTATTCTTACATGGAATAACAGATGCTTCTCTTTGTAGTCATCGAGGGAGTCTCCTTCAAATGAAACTAAAAACAGACCAGTTGGACACTGGGAAGTCAGTCAGCAAACATTTACCCCAACTTGATAGCACTTTCTGCTTTGGTTGAAAAGAAAGATGCTAAAGTTAGAGTAGACATCAGCTGCTTTTCACTCAAGGAGGCATGGATTTGAAAAGTTGGCCACAGAGGAGGATGCATAATTGTGTCCAATTTTTTTCAATTTTATTCAGCATTTACAGTTACAAGTTTGGACCAGAGGCATATATCTGCAAAATAAGAAATACTAATTAATTAAATAAAAAACTATAAGAAATAGAACATAGGTGAAGCTTTGGTTGCTCTTCATTTCCTCATTACTACTACCCCAAAGAGAAGCACTTATGAACATAGGACCAATCAATGCTCCCATTTGAAGTAATCTTAATGGGATGGATACTGTGATTATCTGATCATTGCATTTAGAACTCAGTTTGGCGTCCCAGAAAATAAATTGTCTCCTGAAGCACTGGTCACTTGAAACTACCCCAACAAATAGCACTTACCTATTACAACAGACAAGTCAGTGCCATTATGAGGGTACCGATAGTGACAAATCAAAATATTTTCCATTTCGAAGACTACAATTCTGTGGAATCAGATGAGGACATTTCCAGCCAGAGATACCAGGAGCATGCTGCCTGCAGTCAAGGTGAGCTGATCTGAGCAGTTTTGTTAACAGCACCCATTATAAATATGTCTATGGCTCTTTGGCTTTGCTGTGGTCGTTGGTACTTGGGTAGTTTTGAAAGGCCATTAATCTTTGATTGCCCTGTTAATATCTTTGGAATGCCTCAGCATTCTTGAGCATGGATGGACTTTTCACACATTTAAAGCATTTCATGCAAATTCAACTATTATAATGTTTTCTGAAAGAAGAACATTATGACAGTCCTTGTTAAAGCATAGAAACACACCATGCACAAAATCAATGATTACCATGCCAAAACTTTGGAAAAAACAGCACCTTCTAGTGTTTAAATTTGGATTCTGCTGTAATCAATGCAATGGACAAACCCACTGATGAACAAACACCAGCGAGGCAGTCCCAAAGTAAATCACTTATTCTTACATGGAATAACAGATGCTTCTCTTTGTAGTCATCGAGGGAGTCTCCTTCAAATGAAACTAAAAACAGACCAGTTGGACACTGGGAAGTCAGTCAGCAAACATTTACCCCAACTTGATAGCACTTTCTGCTTTGGTTGAAAAGAAAGATGCTAAAGTTAGAGTAGACATCAGCTGCTTTTCACTCAAGGAGGCAAGGATTTGAAAAGTTGGCCACAGAGGAGGATGCATAATTGTGTCCAATTTTTTTCAATTTTATTCAGCATTTACAGTTACAAGTTTGGACCAGAGGCATATATCTGCAAAATAAGAAATACTAATTAATTAAATAAAAAAACTATAAGAAATAGAACATAGGTGAAGCTTTGGTTGCTCTTCATTTCCTCATTACTACTACCCCAAAGAGAAGCACTTATGAACATAGGACCAATCAATGCTCCCATTTGAAGTAATCTTAATGGGATGGATACTGTGATTATCTGATCATTGCATTTAGAACTCAGTTTGGCGTCCCAGAAAATAAATTATCTCCTGAAGCACTGGTCACTTGAAACTACCCCAACAAATAGCACTTACCTATTACAACAGACAAGTCATTGCCATTATGAGGGTACCGATAGTGACAAATCAAAATATTTTCCATTTCGAAGACTACAATTCTGTGGAATCAGATGAGGACATTTCCAGCCAGAGATACCAGGAGCATGCTGCCTGCAGTCAAGGTGAGCTGATCTGAGCAGTTTTGTTAACAGCACCCATTATAAATATGTCTATGGCTCTTTGGCTTTGCTGTGGTCATTGGTACTTGGGTAGTTTTGAAAGGCCATTAATCTTTGATTGCCCTGTTAATATCTTTGGAATGCTTTAGCATTCTTGAGCATGGATGGACTTTTCACACATTTAAAGCATTTCATGCAGATTCAACTATTATAATGTTTTCTGAAAGAAGAACATTATGACAGTCCTTGTTAAAGCATATAAACACCCCATGCACAAAATCAATGATTACCATGCCAAAACTTTGGAAAAAACAGCACCTTCTAGTGTTTAAATTTGGATTCTGCTGTAATCAAGGCAATGGACAAACCCACTGATGAACAAACACCAGCAAGGCAGTCCCAAAGTAAAGCACTTATTCTTACATGGAATAACAGATGCTTCTCTTTGTAGTCATCGAGGGAGTCTCCTTCAAATGAAACTAAAAACAGACCAGTTGGACACTGGGAAGTCAGTCAGCAAACATTTACCCCAACTTAATAGCACTTTCTGCTTTGGTTGAAAAGAAAGATACTAAAGTTAGAGTAGACATCAGCTGCTTTTCACTCAAGGAGGCAAGGATTTGAAAAGTTGGCCACAGAGGAGGATGCATAATTGTGTCCAATTTTTTTCAATTTTATTCAGCATTTACAGTTACAAGTTTGGACCAGAGGCATATATCTGCAAAATAAGAAATACAAATTAAATAAATAAAAAACTATGAGAAATAGAACATAGGTGAAGCTTTGGTTGCTCTTCATTTCCTCATTACTACTACCCCAAAGAGAAGCACTTATGAACATAGGACCAATCAATGCTCCCATTTGAAGTAATCTTAATGGGATGGATACTGTGATTATCTGATCATTGCATTTAGAACTCAGTTTGGCGTCCCAGAAAATAAATTATCTCCTGAAGCACTGGTCACTTGAAACTACCCCAACAAATAGCACTTACCTATTACAACAGACAAGTCAGTGCCATTATGAGGGTACCGATAGTGACAAATCAAAATATTTTCCATTTCGAAGACTACAATTCTGTGGAATCAGATTAGGACATTTCCAGCCAGAGATACCAGGAGCATGCTGCCTGCAGTCAAGGTGAGCTGATCTGAGCAGTTTTGTTAACAGCACCCATTATAAATATGTCTATGGCTCTTTGGCTTTGCTGTGGTCGTTGGTACTTGGGTAGTTTTGAAAGGCCATTCATCTTTGATTGCCCTGTTAATATCTTTGGAATGCCTCAGCATTCTTGAGCATGGATGGACTTTTCACACATTTAAAGCATTTCATGCAAATTCAACTATTATAATGTTTTCTGAAAGAAGAACATTATGACAGTCCTTGTTAAAGCATAGAAACACACCATGCACAAAATCAATGATTACCATGCCAAAACTTTGGAAAAAACAGCACCTTCTAGTGTTTAAATTTGGATTCTGCTGTTATCAAGGCAATGGACAAACCCACTGATGAACAAACACCAGCAAGGCAGTCCCAAAGTAAAACACTTATTCTTACATGGAATAACAGATGCTTCTCTTTGTAGTCATCGAGGGAGTCTCCTTCAAATGAAACTAAAAACAGACCAGTTGGACACTGGGAAGTCAGTCAGCAAACATTTACCCCAACTTGATAGCACTTTCTGCTTTGGTTGAAAAGAAAGATGCTAAAGTTAGAGTAGACATCAGCTGCTTTTCACTCAAGGAGGCATGGATTTGAAAAGTTGGCCACAGAGGAGGATGCATAATTGTGTCCAATTTTTTTCAATTTTATTCAGCATTTACAGTTACAAGTTTGGACCAGAGGCATATATCTGCAAAATAAGAAATACTAATTAATTAAATAAAAAAAACTATAAGAAATAGAACATAGGTGAAGCTTTGGTTGCTCTTCATTTCCTCATTACTACTACCCCAAAGAGAAGCACTTGTGAACATAGGACCAATCAATGCTCCCATTTGAAGTAATCTTAATGGGATGGATACTGTGATTATCTGATCATTGCATTTAGAACTCAGTTTGGCGTCCCAGAAAATAAATTATCTCCTGAAGCACTGGTCACTTGAAACTACCCCAACAAATAGCACTTACCTATTACAACAGACAAGTCAGTGCCATTATGAGGGTACCGATAGTGACAAATCAAAATATTTTCCATTTCGAAGACTACAATTCTGTGGAATCAGATGAGGACATTTCCAGCCAGAGATACCAGGAGCATGCTGCCTGCAGTCAAGGTGAGCTGATCTGAGCAGTTTTGTTAACAGCACCCATTATAAATATGTCTATGGCTCTTTGGCTTTGCTGTGGTCATTGGTACTTGGGTAGTTTTGAAAGGCCATTAATCTTTGATTGCCCTGTTAATATCTTTGGAATGCTTTAGCATTCTTGAGCATGGATGGACTTTTCACACATTTAAAGCATTTCATGCAGATTCAACTATTATAATGTTTTCTGAAAGAAGAACATTATGACAGTCCTTGTTAAAGCATATAAACACCCCATGCACAAAATCAATGATTACCATGCCAAAACTTTGGAAAAAACAGCACCTTCTAGTGTTTAAATTTGGATTCTGCTGTAATCAAGGCAATGGACAAACCCACTGATGAACAAACACCAGCAAGGCAGTCCCAAAGTAAAGCACTTATTCTTACATGGAATAACAGATGCTTCTCTTTGTAGTCATCGAGGGAGTCTCCTTCAAATGAAACTAAAAACAGACCAGTTGGACACTGGGAAGTCAGTCAGCAAACATTTACCCCAACTTGATAGCACTTTCTGCTTTGGTTGAAAAGAAAGATGCTAAAGTTAGAGTAGACATCAGCTGCTTTTCACTCAAGGAGGCAAGGATTAGAAAAGTTGGCCACAGAGGAGGATGCATAATTGTGTCCAATTTTTTCAATTTTATTCAGCATTAACAGTTACAAGTTTGGACCAGAGGCATATATCTGCAAAATAAGAAATACTAATTAATTAAATAAAAAACTATAAGAAATAGAACATAGGTGAAGCTTTGGTTGCTCTTCATTTCCTCATTACTACTACCCCAAAGAGAAGCACTTATGAACATAGGACCAATCAATGCTCCCATTTGAAGTAATCTTAATGGGATGGATACTGTGAATATCTGATCATTGCCTTTAGAACTCAGTTTGGCGTCCCAGAAAATGAATTATGTCCTGAAGCACTCGTCGCTTGAAACTACCCCAACAAATAGAACTTACCTATTACAACAGACAAGTCAGTGCCATTATGAGGGTACCGATAGTAACAAATCAAAATATTTTCCATTTCGGAGACTACAATTCTGTGGAATCAGATGAGGACATTTCCAGCCAGAGATACCAGGAGCATGCTGCCTGCAGTCAAGGTGAGCTGATCTGAGCAGTTTTGTTAACAGCACCCATTATAAATATGTCTATGGCTCTTTGGCTTTGCTGTGGTCGTTGGTACTTGGGTAGTTTTGAAAGGCCATTAATCTTTGATTGCCCTGTTAATATCTTTGGAATGCCTCAGCATTCTTGAGCATGGATGGACTTTTCACACATTTAAAGCATTTCATGCAAATTCAACTATTATAATATTTTCTGAAAGAAGAACATTATGACAGTCCTTGTTAAAGCATAGAAACACACCATGCACAAAATCAATGGTTACCATGCCAAAACTTTGGAAAAAACAGCACCTTCTAGTGTTTAAATTTGGATTCTGCTGTAATCAAGGCAATGGACAAACCCACTGATGAACAAACACCAGCAAGGCAGTCCCAAAGTAAAACACTTATTCTTACATGGAATAACAGATGCTTCTCTTTGTAGTCATCGAGGGAGTCTCCTTCAAATGAAACTAAAAACAGACCAGTTGGACACTGGGAAGTCAGTCAGCAAACATTTACCCCAACTTGATAGCACTTTCTGCTTTGGTTGAAAAGAAAGATGCTAAAGTTAGAGTAGACATCAACTGCTTTTCACTCAAGGAGGCAAGGATTTGAAAAGTTGGCCACAGAGGAGGATGCATAATTGTGTCCAATGTTTTCAATTTTATTCAGCATTTACAGTTACAAGTTTGGACCAGAGGCATATATCTGCAAAATAAGAAATACAAATTAATTAAATAAAAAACTATAAGAAATAGAACATAGGTGAAGCTTTGGTTGCTCTTCATTTCCTCATTACTACTACCCCAAAGAGAAGCACTTATGAACATAGGACCAATCAATGCTCCCATTTGAAGTAATTTTAATGGGATGGATACTGTGAATATCTGATCATTGCATTTAGAACTCAGTTTGGCGTCCCAGAAAATAAATTATCTCCTGAAGCACTGGTCACTTGAAACTACCCCAACAAATAGCACTTACCTATTACAACAGACAAGTCAGTGCCATTATGAGGGTACCGATAGTGACAAATCAAAATATTTTCCATTTCGAAGACTACAATTCTGTGGAATCAGATTAGGACATTTCCAGCCAGAGATACCAGGAGCATGCTGCCTGCAGTCAAGGTGAGCTGATCTGAGCAGTTTTGTTAACAGCACCCATTATAAATATGTCTATGGCTCTTTGGCTTTGCTGTGGTCGTTGGTACTTGGGTAGTTTTGAAAGGCCATTAATCTTTGATTGCCCTGTTAATATCTTTGGAATGCCTCAGCATTCTTGAGCATGGATGGACTTTTCACACATTTAAAGCATTTCATGCAAATTCAACTATTATAATGTTTTCTGAAAGAAGAAAATTATGATAGTCCTTGTTAAAGCATAGAAACACACCATGCACAAAATCAATGATTACCATGCCAAAACTTTGGAAAAAACAGCACCTTCTAGTGTTTAAATTTGGATTCTGCTGTAATCAAGGCAATGGACAAACCCACTGATGAACAAACACCAGCAAGGCAGTCCCAAAGTAAAACACTTATTCTTACATGGAATAACAGATGCTTCTCTTTGTAGTCATCGAGGGAGTCTCCTTCAAATGAAACTAAAAACAGACCAGTTGGACACTGGGAAGTCAGTCAGCAAACATTTACCCCAACTTGATAGCACTTTCTGCTTTGGTTGAAAAGAAAGATTCTAAAGTTAGAGTAGACATCAGCTGCTTTTCACTCAAGGAGGCAAGGATTTGAAAAGTTGGCCACAGAGGAGGATGCATAATTGTGTCCAATTTTTTTCAGTTTTATTCAGCATTTACAGTTACAAGTTTGGACCAGAGGCATATATCTGCAAAATAAGAAATACTAATTAATTAAATAAAAAAACTATAAGAAATAGAACATAGGTGAAGCTTTGGTTGCTCTTCATTTCCTCATTACTACTACCCCAAAGAGAAGCACTTATGAACATAGGACCAATCAATGCTCCCGTTTGAAGTAATCTTAATGGGATGGATACTGTGATTATCTGATCATTGCATTTAGAACTCAGTTTGGCGTCCCAGAAAATAAATTATCTCCTGAAACACTGGTCACTTGAAACTACCCCAACAAATAGCACTTACCTATTACAACAGACAAGTCAGTGCCATTATGAGGGTACAGATAGTGACAAATCAAAATATTTTCCATTTTGAAGACTACAATTCTGTGGAATCAGATGAGGACATTTCCAGCGAGAGATACCAGGAGCATGCTGCCTGCAGTCAGGATGAGCTGATCTGAGCAGTTTTGTTAACAGCACCCATTATAAATATGTCTATGGCTCTTTGGCTTTGCTGTGGTCATTGGTACTTGGGTAGTTTTGAAAGGCCATTAATCTTTGATTGCCCTGTTAATATCTTTGGAATGCTTTAGCATTCTTGAGCATGGATGGACTTTTCACACATTTAAAGCATTTCATGCAGATTCAACTATTATAATGTTTTCTGAAAGAAGAACATTATGACAGTCCTTGTTAAAGCATATAAACACCCCATGCACAAAATCAATGATTACCATGCCAAAACTTTGGAAAAAACAGCACCTTCTAGTGTTTAAATTTGGATTCTGCTGTAATCAAGGCAATGGACAAACCCACTGATGAACAAACACCAGCAAGGCAGTCCCAAAGTAAAGCACTTATTCTTACATGGAATAACAGATGCTTCTCTTTGTAGTCATCGAGGGAGTCTCCTTCAAATGAAACTAAAAACAGACCAGTTGGACACTGGGAAGTCAGTCAGCAAACATTTACCCCAACTTGATAGCACTTTCTGCTTTGGTTGAAAAGAAAGATACTAAAGTTAGAGTAGACATCAGCTGCTTTTCACTCAAGGAGGCAAGGATTTGAAAAGTTGGCCACAGAGGAGGATGCATAATTGTGTCCAATTTTTTTCAATTTTATTCAGCATTTACAGTTACAAGTTTGGACCAGAGGCATATATCTGCAAAATAAGAAATACAAATTAAATAAATAAAAAACTATGAGAAATAGAACATAGGTGAAGCTTTGGTTGCTCTTCATTTCCTCATTACTACTACCCCAAAGAGAAGCACTTATGAACATAGGACCAATCAATGCTCCCATTTGAAGTAATCTTAATGGGATGGATACTGTGATTATCTGATCATTGCATTTAGAACTCAGTTTGGCGTCCCAGAAAATAAATTATCTCCTGAAGCACTGGTCACTTGAAACTACCCCAACAAATAGCACTTACCTATTACAACAGACAAGTCAGTGCCATTATGAGGGTACCGATAGTGACAAATCAAAATATTTTCCATTTCGAAGACTACAATTCTGTGGAATCAGATTAGGACATTTCCAGCCAGAGATACCAGGAGCATGCTGCCTGCAGTCAAGGTGAGCTGATCTGAGCAGTTTTGTTAACAGCACCCATTATAAATATGTCTATGGCTCTTTGGCTTTGCTGTGGTCGTTGGTACTTGGGTAGTTTTGAAAGGCCATTAATCTTTGATTGCCCTGTTAATATCTTTGGAATGCCTCAGCATTCTTGAGCATGGATGGACTTTTCACACATTTAAAGCATTTCATGCAAATTCAACTATTATAATGTTTTCTGAAAGAAGAACATTATGACAGTCCTTGTTAAAGCATAGAAACACACCATGCACAAAATCAATGATTACCATGCCAAAACTTTGGAAAAAACAGCACCTTCTAGTGTTTAAATTTGGATTCTGCTGTTATCAAGGCAATGGACAAACCCACTGATGAACAAACACCAGCAAGGCAGTCCCAAAGTAAAACACTTATTCTTACATGGAATAACAGATGCTTCTCTTTGTAGTCATCGAGGGAGTCTCCTTCAAATGAAACTAAAAACAGACCAGTTGGACACTGGGAAGTCAGTCAGCAAACATTTACCCCAACTTGATAGCACTTTCTGCTTTGGTTGAAAAGAAAGATGCTAAAGTTAGAGTAGACATCAGCTGCTTTTCACTCAAGGAGGCATGGATTTGAAAAGTTGGCCACAGAGGAGGATGCATAATTGTGTCCAATTTTTTTCAATTTTATTCAGCATTTACAGTTACAAGTTTGGACCAGAGGCATATATCTGCAAAATAAGAAATACTAATTAATTAAATAAAAAAAACTATAAGAAATAGAACATAGGTGAAGCTTTGGTTGCTCTTCATTTCCTCATTACTACTACCCCAAAGAGAAGCACTTATGAACATAGGACCAATCAATGCTCCCATTTGAAGTAATCTTAATGGGATGGATACTGTGAATATCTGATCATTGCCTTTAGAACTCAGTTTGGCGTCCCAGAAAATGAATTATGTCCTGAAGCACTCGTCGCTTGAAACTACCCCAACAAATAGAACTTACCTATTACAACAGACAAGTCAGTGCCATTATGAGGGTACCGATAGTAACAAATCAAAATATTTTCCATTTCGGAGACTACAATTCTGTGGAATCAGATGAGGACATTTCCAGCCAGAGATACCAGGAGCATGCTGCCTGCAGTCAAGGTGAGCTGATCTGAGCAGTTTTGTTAACAGCACCCATTATAAATATGTCTATGGCTCTTTGGCTTTGCTGTGGTCGTTGGTACTTGGGTAGTTTTGAAAGGCCATTAATCTTTGATTGCCCTGTTAATATCTTTGGAATGCCTCAGCATTCTTGAGCATGGATGGACTTTTCACACATTTAAAGCATTTCATGCAAATTCAACTATTATAATATTTTCTGAAAGAAGAACATTATGACAGTCCTTGTTAAAGCATAGAAACACACCATGCACAAAATCAATGGTTACCATGCCAAAACTTTGGAAAAAACAGCACCTTCTAGTGTTTAAATTTGGATTCTGCTGTAATCAAGGCAATGGACAAACCCACTGATGAACAAACACCAGCAAGGCAGTCCCAAAGTAAAACACTTATTCTTACATGGAATAACAGATGCTTCTCTTTGTAGTCATCGAGGGAGTCTCCTTCAAATGAAACTAAAAACAGACCAGTTGGACACTGGGAAGTCAGTCAGCAAACATTTACCCCAACTTGATAGCACTTTCTGCTTTGGTTGAAAAGAAAGATGCTAAAGTTAGAGTAGACATCAACTGCTTTTCACTCAAGGAGGCAAGGATTTGAAAAGTTGGCCACAGAGGAGGATGCATAATTGTGTCCAATGTTTTCAATTTTATTCAGCATTTACAGTTACAAGTTTGGACCAGAGGCATATATCTGCAAAATAAGAAATACAAATTAATTAAATAAAAAACTATAAGAAATAGAACATAGGTGAAGCTTTGGTTGCTCTTCATTTCCTCATTACTACTACCCCAAAGAGAAGCACTTATGAACATAGGACCAATCAATGCTCCCATTTGAAGTAATTTTAATGGGATGGATACTGTGAATATCTGATCATTGCATTTAGAACTCAGTTTGGCGTCCCAGAAAATAAATTATCTCCTGAAGCACTGGTCACTTGAAACTACCCCAACAAATAGCACTTACCTATTACAACAGACAAGTCAGTGCCATTATGAGGGTACCGATAGTGACAAATCAAAATATTTTCCATTTCGAAGACTACAATTCTGTGGAATCAGATTAGGACATTTCCAGCCAGAGATACCAGGAGCATGCTGCCTGCAGTCAAGGTGAGCTGATCTGAGCAGTTTTGTTAACAGCACCCATTATAAATATGTCTATGGCTCTTTGGCTTTGCTGTGGTCGTTGGTACTTGGGTAGTTTTGAAAGGCCATTAATCTTTGATTGCCCTGTTAATATCTTTGGAATGCCTCAGCATTCTTGAGCATGGATGGACTTTTCACACATTTAAAGCATTTCATGCAAATTCAACTATTATAATGTTTTCTGAAAGAAGAAAATTATGATAGTCCTTGTTAAAGCATAGAAACACACCATGCACAAAATCAATGATTACCATGCCAAAACTTTGGAAAAAACAGCACCTTCTAGTGTTTAAATTTGGATTCTGCTGTAATCAAGGCAATGGACAAACCCACTGATGAACAAACACCAGCAAGGCAGTCCCAAAGTAAAACACTTATTCTTACATGGAATAACAGATGCTTCTCTTTGTAGTCATCGAGGGAGTCTCCTTCAAATGAAACTAAAAACAGACCAGTTGGACACTGGGAAGTCAGTCAGCAAACATTTACCCCAACTTGATAGCACTTTCTGCTTTGGTTGAAAAGAAAGATTCTAAAGTTAGAGTAGACATCAGCTGCTTTTCACTCAAGGAGGCAAGGATTTGAAAAGTTGGCCACAGAGGAGGATGCATAATTGTGTCCAATTTTTTTCAGTTTTATTCAGCATTTACAGTTACAAGTTTGGACCAGAGGCATATATCTGCAAAATAAGAAATACTAATTAATTAAATAAAAAAACTATAAGAAATAGAACATAGGTGAAGCTTTGGTTGCTCTTCATTTCCTCATTACTACTACCCCAAAGAGAAGCACTTATGAACATAGGACCAATCAATGCTCCCGTTTGAAGTAATCTTAATGGGATGGATACTGTGATTATCTGATCATTGCATTTAGAACTCAGTTTGGCGTCCCAGAAAATAAATTATCTCCTGAAACACTGGTCACTTGAAACTACCCCAACAAATAGCACTTACCTATTACAACAGACAAGTCAGTGCCATTATGAGGGTACAGATAGTGACAAATCAAAATATTTTCCATTTTGAAGACTACAATTCTGTGGAATCAGATGAGGACATTTCCAGCGAGAGATACCAGGAGCATGCTGCCTGCAGTCAGGATGAGCTGATCTGAGCAGTTTTGTTAACAGCACCCATTATAAATATGTCTATGGCTCTTTGGCTTTGCTGTGGCCGTTGGTACTTGGGTAGTTTTGAAAGGCCATCAATCTTTGATTGCCATTTTAATATCTTTGGAATGCCTCAGCATTCTTGAGCATGGGTGGACTTTTCACACATTTAAAGCATTTCATGTAAATTCAACTATTATAATGTTTTCTGAAAGAAAAACATTATGACAGTCCTTGTTAAAGCATAGAAACACACTATGCACACAATCAATGATTACCATGCCAAAACTTTGGAAAAAACAGCACCTTCTAGTGTTTAAATTTGGATTCTGTTGTAATCAAGGCAATGGGCTAACCCACTGATGAACAAACACCAACAAGGCAGTCCCAAAGTAAAGCACTTATTCTTACATGGAATAACAGATGCTTCTCTTTGTAGTCATCGAGGGAGTCTCCTTCAAATGAAACTAAATACAGACCAGTTGGACACTGGGAAGTCAGTCAACAAACATTTACCTCAACTTGATAGCACTTTCTGCTTTGGTTGAAAAGAAAGATGCTGAAGTTAGACTAGACATCAGCTGCTTTTCACTCAAAGAGGCAAGGATTTGAAAAGTTGGCCACAGAGGAGGATGCATAATTGTGTCCAATTTTTTCAATTTTATTCAGCATTTAAAGTTACAAGTTTGGACCAGAGGCATATATCTGCAAAATAAGAAATACAAATTAAATAAATAAAAAATCACAAGATTGGACCCTATAAGAAACAGAACATAGGTGAAGCTTTGGTTGCTCTTCATTTCCTCATTACTACTACCCCAAAGAGAAGCACTTATTAAAATAGGACTAATCAATGCTCCCATTTGAAGTAATCTTAATGGGATGGATACTGTGATTATCTGATCATTGCATTTAGAACTCAGTTTGGCGTCCCAGAAAATGAATTATGTCCTGAAGCACTCGTCACTTGAAACTACCCCAACAAATAGCACTTACCTATTACAACAGACAAGTCAGTGCCATTATGAGGGTACAGATAGTGACAAATCAAAATATTTTCCATTTTGAAGACTACAATTCTGTGGAATCAGATGAGGACATTTCCAGCGAGAGATACCAGGAGCATGCTGCCTGCAGTCAGGATGAGCTGATCTGAGCAGTTTTGTTAACAGCACCCATTATAAATATGTCTATGGCTCTTTGGCTTTGCTGTGGCCGTTGGTACTTGGGTAGTTTTGAAAGGCCATCAATCTTTGATTGCCCTTTTAATATCTTTGGAATGCCTCAGCATTCTTGAGCATGGGTGGACTTTTCACACATTTAAAGCATTTCATGTAAATTCAACTATTATAATGTTTTCTGAAAGAAAAACATTATGACAGTCCTTGTTAAAGCATAGAAACACACTATGCACACAATCAATGATTACCATGCCAAAACTTTGGAAAAAACAGCACCTTCTAGTGTTTAAATTTGGATTCTGTTGTAATCAAGGCAATGGGCTAACCCACTGATGAACAAACACCAACAAGGCAGTCCCAAAGTAAAGCACTTATTCTTACATGGAATAACAGATGCTTCTCTTTGTAGTCATCGAGGGAGTCTACTTCAAATGAAACTAAATACAGACCAGTTGGACACTGGGAAGTCAGTCAGCAAACATTTACCCCAACTTGATAGCACATTCTGCTTTGGTTGAAAAGAAAGATGCTGAAGTTAGAGTAGACATCAGCTGCTTTTCACTCAAGGAGGCAAGGATTTGAAAAGTTGGCCACAGAGGAGGATGCATAATTGTGTCCAATTTTTTCAATTTAATTCAGCATTTACAGTTACAAGTTTGGACATATATCTGCAAAATAAGAAATACAAATTAAATAAATAAAAAATCACAAGATTGGAAACTATAAGAAATAGAACATAGGTGAAGCTTTGGTTGCTCTTCATTTCCTCATTACTACTACCCCAAAGAGAAGCACTTATTAAAATAGGACTAATCAATGCTCCCATTTGAAGTAATCTTAATGGGATGGATACTGTGATTATCTGATCATTGCATTTAGAACTCAGTTTGGCGTCCCAGAAAATGAATTATGTCCTGAAGCACTCGTCACTTGAAACTACCCCAACAAATAGCACTTACCTATTACAACAGACAAGTCAGTGCCATTATGAGGGTACCGATAGTGACAAATCAAAATATTTTTCAATTTCAAGGACTACAATTCTGTGGAATCAGATGAGGACATTTCCAGCCAGAGATACCAGGAGCATGCTGCCTGCAGTCAAGGTGAGCTGATCTGAGCAGTTTTGTTAACAGCACCCATTATAAATATGTCTATGGCTCATTGGCTTTGCTGTGGTCGTTGGTACTTGGGTAGTTTTGAAAGGCCATTAATCTTTGATTGCCCTTTTAATATCTTTGGAATGCCTCAGCATTCTTGAGCATGGGTGGACTTTTCACACATTTAAAGCATTTCATGCAAATTCAACTATCATAACGTTTTCTGAAAGAAGAACATTATGACAGTTCTTGTTAAAGCATAGAAACACACTATGCACAAAATCAATGATTACCATGCCAAAACTTTGGAAAAAGCAGCACCTTCTAGTGTTTAAATTTGGATTCTGTTGTAATCAAGGCAATGGGCTAACCCACTGATGAACAAACACCAACAAGGCAGTCCTAAAGTAAAGCACTTATTCGTACATGGAATAACAGATGCTTCTCTTTGTAGTCATCGAGGGAGTCTCCTTCAAATGAAACTTAATACAGACCAGTTGGACACTGAGAAGTCAGTCAGCAAACATTTACCCCAACTTGATAGCACTTTCTGCTTTGGTTGAAAAGAAAGATGCTAAAGTTAGAGTAGACATCAGCTGCTTTTCACTCTAGGAGGCAAGGATTTGAAAAGTTGGCCACAGAGGAGGATGCATAATTGTGTTAATTTTTTTCAATTTTATTCAGCATTTACAGTTACAAGTTTGGACCAGAGGCATATATCTGCAAAATAATAAATACAAATTAAATAAATAAAAAATCACAAGATTGGAAACTATAAGAAATAGAACATAGGTGAAGCTTTGGTTGCTCTTCATTTCCTCATTACTACTACCCCAAAGAGAAGCACTTATGAACATGCTGCCTGCAGTCAAGGTGAGCTGATCTGAGCAGTTTTGTTAACAGCACCCATTATAAATATGTCTATGGCTCTTTGGCTTTGCTGTGGTCGTTGGTACTTGGGTAGTTTTGAAAGGCCATTCATCTTTGATTGCCCTTTTAATATCTTTGGAATGCCTCAGCATTCTTGAGCATGGGTGGACTTTTCACACATTTAAAGCATTTCATGTAAATGCAACTATTATAATGTTTTCTGAAAGAAGAACATGATGACAGTCCTTGTTAAAGCATAGAAACACACTATGCACAAAATCAATGATTACCATGCCAAAACTTTGGAAAAAACAGCACCTTCTAGTGTTTAAATTTGGATTCTGTTGTAATCAAGGCAATGGGCTAACCCACTGATGAACAAACACCAACAAGGCAGTCCCAAAGTAAAGCACTTATTCTTACATGGAATAACAGATGCTTCTCTTTGTAGTCATCGAGGGAGTCTCCTTCAAATGAAACTAAATACAGACCAGTTGGACACTGGGAAGTCAGTCAGCAAACATTTACCCCAACTTGATAGCACTTTCTGCTTTGGTTGAAAAGAAAGATGCTGAAGTTAGAGTAGACATCAGCTGCTTTTCACTCAAGGAGGCAAGGATTTGAAAAGTTGGCCACAGAGGATGATGCATAATTGTGTCAATTTTATTCAGCATTTAAAGTTACAAGTTTGGACCAGAGGCATATATCTGCAAAATAAGAAATACAAATTAAATAAATAAAAAAATCACAAGATTGGAAACTATAAGAAATAGAACATAGGTGAAGCTTTGGTTGCTCTTCATTTCCTCATTACTACTACCCCAAAGAGAAGCACTTATTAACATAGGACTAATCAATGCTCCCATTTGAAGTAATCTTAATGGGATGGATACTGTGATTATCTGATCATTGCATTTAGAACTCAGTTTGGCGTCCCAGAAAATGAATTATGTCCTGAAGCACTCGTCACTTGAAACTACCCCAACAAATAGCACTTACCTATTACAACAGACAAGTCAGTGCCATTATGAGGGTACCGATAGTGACAAATCAAAATATTTTCCATTTCGAAGACTACAATTATGTGGAATCAGATGAGGACATTTCCAGCCAGAGATACCAGGAGCATGCTGCCTGCAGTCAGGGTGAGCTGATCTGAGCAGTTTTGTTAACAGCACCCATTAAAAATATGTCTATGGCTCTTTGGCTTTGTTCTGGTCGTTGGTACTTGGGTAGTTTTTAAAGGCCATTAATCTTTGATTGCCCTTTTAATATTTTTGGAATGCCTCAGTATTCTTGAGCATGGGTGGACTTTTCACAAATTTAAAGCATTTCATGCAAATTCAACTATTATAACGTTTTCTGAAAGATGAACATGATGACAGTCCTTGTTAAAGCATAGAAACACACTATGCACAAATACAATGATTACCATGCCAAAACTTTGGAAAAAACAGCACCTTCTAGTGTTTAAATTTGGATTCTGCTGTAATGAAGGCAATGGAAAAACCCACTCATGAACAAACACCAGCAAAGCAGTCCCAAAGTAAAGCACTTATTCTTACATGGAATAACAGATGCTTCTCTTTGTAGTCATCGAGGGAGTCTCCTTCAAATGAAACTAAATACAGACCAGTTGGACACTGGGAAGTCAGTCAGCAAACATTTACCCCAACTTGATAGCACTTTCTGCTTTGGTTGAAAAGAAAGATGCTGAAGTTAGAGTAGACATCAGCTGCTTTTCACTCAAGGAGGCAAGGATTTGAAAAGTTGGCCACAGAGGAGGATGCATAATTGTGTCCAATTTTTTCAATTTTATTCAGCATTTAAAGTTACAAGTTTGGACCAGAGGCATATATCTGCAAAATAAGAAATACAAATTAAATAAATAAAAAAATCACAAGATTGGAAACTATAAGAAATAGAACATAGGTGAAGCTTTGGTTGCTCTTCATTTCCTCATTACTACTACCCCAAAGAGAAGCACTTATTAAAATAGGACTAATCAATGCTCCCATTTGAAGTAATCTTAATGGGATGGATACTGTGATTATCTGATCATTGCATTTAGAACTCAGTTTGGCGTCCCAGAAAATGAATTATGTCCTGAAGCACTCGTCACTTGAAACTACCCCAACAAATAGCACTTACCTATTACAACAGACAAGTCAGTGCCATTATGAGGGTACCGATAGTGACAAATCAAAATATTTTTCAATTTCAAGGACTACAATTCTGTGGAATCAGATGAGGACATTTCCAGCCAGAGATACCAGGAGCATGCTGCCTGCAGTCAAGGTGAGCTGATCTGAGCAGTTTTGT
>NC_068380.1:25009114-25034823 GCF_023724105.1 Carassius gibelio | reverse complement strand
GCTGTTGTGTGTGATTTGGGGGTGTGCTTGTGACTCTTGGCGGCCGGTGGGACTCAGGACCGTGCACAACCGTTTTCGAATCCTTCGGGATTCGGATTCTGGATTTTCCTTCACCTAACCAAGCCAGTGCCGGGTTCCTATGGACCTCGAGTTCCCTGTACTCACCTGAATTATGCACAAAGGTGCCTACTTACCTGCTGCAAGTGCCTGCTGATCGACATTATTCGCCTAGTACCTGTAAAAAATTAAAAAACAACAATACAGTTTATTAGTGTGTGAAAGAAACAATTCATGAAGCATCATACAATGCTGAAGGTGGTTATCGGTTGCTATTGGTTGCGAGGTGAGAAGCCCCGCCCTCCTGGCACATAAATGCTGGAGCGAGCTGGGTCAGAGTCATTTTGTCATTGAATTCGCCTGATGAGAACACTGTGGGAAGGTTCGAAACGCGTCGCGACAGACCTGAATGACAAAATTTGAAGACATTTAAAAATAAACAGCCTGGCATCATTAGGGTGGTGATGCGTCTGAGCACAATATATGTTTATTCAATTTTTCTTCTCCGTCCATACAGACGTTGAGATGTGTACTTTTAGAGTAATATACCCCTCACCACATCTAAACCTTAACCTACCATCGGTTTTTCTTCACACACCCCTGAGAAAAACAGCCCGTGTGGCTGTAGCCCGGGTTTGGGATTTTTTACAGAGCCTAAAAAAATATTTTAGACTGGCGTTGGCTTTCTGTGGGGAAGTGTTGGCTGTTGTGTGTGATTTGGGGGTGTGCTTGTGACTCTTGGCGGCCGGTGGGACTCAGGACCGTGCACAACCGTTTTCGAATCCTTCGGGATTCGGATTCTGGATTTTCCTTCACCTAACCAAGCCAGTGCCGGGTTCCTATGGACCTCGAGTTCCCTGTACTCACCTGAATTATGCACAAAGGTGCCTACTTACCTGCTGCAAGTGCCTGCTGATCGACATTATTCGCCTAGTACCTGTAAAAAATTAAAAAACAACAATACAGTTTATTAGTGTGTGAAAGAAACAATTCATGAAGCATCATACAATGCTGAAGGTGGTTATCGGTTGCTATTGGTTGCGAGGTGAGAAGCCCCGCCCTCCTGGCACATAAATGCTGGAGCGAGCTGGGTCAGAGTCATTTTGTCATTGAATTCGCCTGATGAGAACACTGTGGGAAGGTTCGAAACGCGTCGCGACAGACCTGAATGACAAAATTTGAAGACATTTAAAAATAAACAGCCGGCATCATTAGGGTGGTGATGCGTCTGAGCACAATATATGTTTATTCAATTTTTCTTCTCCGTCCATACAGACGTTGAGATGTGTACTTTTAGAGTAATATACCCCTCACCACATCTAAACCTTAACCTACCATCGGTTTTTCTTCACACACCCCTGAGAAAAACAGCCCGTGTGGCTGTAGCCCGGGTTTGGGATTTTTTACAGAGCCTAAAAAAATATTTTAGACTGGCGTTGGCTTTCTGTGGGGAAGTGTTGGCTGTTGTGTGTGATTTGGGGGTGTGCTTGTGACTCTTGGCGGCCGGTGGGACTCAGGACCGTGCACAACCGTTTTCGAATCCTTCGGGATTCGGATTCTGGATTTTCCTTCACCTAACCAAGCCAGTGCCGGGTTCCTATGGACCTCGAGTTCCCTGTACTCACCTGAATTATGCACAAAGGTGCCTACTTACCTGCTGCAAGTGCCTGCTGATCGACATTATTCGCCTAGTACCTGTAAAAAATTAAAAAACAACAATACAGTTTTATTAGTGTGTGAAAGAAACAATTCATGAAGCATCATACAATGCTGAAGGTGGTTATCGGTTGCTATTGGTTGCGAGGTGAGAAGCCCCGCCCTCCTGGCACATAAATGCTGGAGCGAGCTGGGTCAGAGTCATTTTGTCATTGAATCGCCTGATGAGAACACTGTGGGAAGGTTCGAAACGCGTCGCGACAGACCTGAATGACAAAAATTTGAAGACATTTAAAAATAAACAGCCGGCATCATTAGGGTGGTGATGCGTCTGAGCACAATATATGTTTATTCAATTTTTCTTCTCCGTCCATACAGACGTTGAGATGTGTACTTTTAGAGTATTATACCCCTCACTCACATCTAAACCTTAACCTACCATCGGTTTTTCTTCACACAACACCCCTGAGAAAAACAGCCCGTGTGGCTGTAGCCCGGGTTTGGGATTTTTACAGAGCCTAAAAAAATATTTTAGACTGGCGTTGGCTTTCTGTGGGGAAGTGTTGGCTGTTTGTGTGTGATTTGGGGGTGTGCTTGTGACTCTTGGCGGCCGGTGGACTCAGGACCGTGCACAACCGTTTCGAATCCTTCGGGATTCGGATTCTGGATTTTCCTTCACCTAACCAAGCCAGTGCCGGGTTCCTATGGACCTCGAGTTCCCTGTACTCACCTGAATTATGCACAAGGTGCCTACTTACCTGCTGCAAGTGCCTGCTGATCGACATTATTCGCCTAGTACCTGTAAAAAATTAAAAAACAACATTACAGTTTATTAGTGTGTGAAAGAAACAATTCATGAAGCATCATACAATGCTGAAGGTGGTTATCGGTTGCTATTGGTTGCGAGGTGAGAAGCCCCGCCCTCCTGCACATAAATGCTGGAGCGAGCTGGGTCAGAGTCATTTTGTCATTGAATTCGCCTGATGAGAACACTGTGGGAAGGTTCGAAACGCGTCGCGACAGACCTGAATGACAAAATTTGAAGACAATTAAAAATAAACAGCCGGCATCATTAGGGTGGTGATGCGTCTGAGCACAATATATGTTTATTCAATTTTTCTTCTCCGTCCATACAGACGTTGAGATGTGTACTTTTAGAGTAATATACCCCTCACCACATCTAAACCTTAACCTACCATCGGTTTTTCTTCACACACCCCCTGAGAAAAACAGCCCGTGTGGCTGTAGCCCGGGTTTGGGATTTTTTACAGAGCCTAAAAAAATATTTTAGACTGGCGTTGGCTTTCTGTGGGGAAGTGTTGGCTGTTGTGTGTGATTTGGGGGTGTGCTTGTGACTCTTGGCGGCCGGTGGGACTCAGGACCGTGCACAACCGTTTTCGAATCCTTCGGGATTCGCGAATTCTGGATTTTCCTTCACCTAAACCAAGCCAGTGCCGGGTTCCTATGGACCTCGAGTTCCCTGTACTCACCTGAATTATGCACAAAGGTGCCTACTTACCTGCTGCAAGTGCCTGCTGATCGACATTATTCAGCCCTAGTACCTGTAAAAAATTAAAAAACAACAATACAGTTTATTAGTGTGTGAAAGAAACAATTCATGAAGCATCATACAATGCTGAAGGTGGTTATCGGTTGCTATTGGTTGCGAGGTGAGAAGCCCCGCCCTCCTGGCACATAAATGCTGGAGCGAGCTGGGTCAGAGTCATTTTGTCATTGAATTCGCCTGATGAGAACACTGTGGGAAGGTTCGAAACGCGTCGCGACAGACCTGAATGACAATATTTGAAGACATTTAAAAATAAACAGCCGGCATCATTAGGGTGGTGGATGCGTCTGAGCACAATATATGTTTATTCAATTTTTCTTCTCCGTCCATACAGACGTTGAGATGTGTACTTTTAGAGTAATATACCCTCACCACACTAAACCTTAACCTACCATCGGTTTTTCTTCACACACCCCTGAGAAAAACAGCCCGTGTGGCTGTAGCCCGGGTTTGGGAATTTTTTACAGAGCCTAAAAAAATATTTTAGACTGGCGTTGGCTTTCTGTGGGGAAGTGTTGGCTGTTGTGTGTGATTTGGGGGTGTGCTGTGACTCTTGGCGGCCGGTGGGACTCAGGACCGTGCACAACCGTTTTCGAATCCTGCGGGATTCGGATTCTGGATTTTCCTTCACCTAACCAAGCCAGTGCCGGTTCCTATGGACCTCGAGTTCCCTGTACTCACCTGAATTATGCACAAAGGTGCCTACTTACCTGCTGCAAGTGCCTGCTGATCGACATTATTCGCCTAGTACCTGTAAAAAAATTAAAAAACAACAATACAGTTTATTAGTGTGTGAAAGAAACAATTCATGAAGCATCATACAATGCTGAAGGTGGTTATCGGTTGCTATGGTTGCGAGGTGAGAAGCCCCGCCCTCCTGGCACATAAATGCTGGAGCGAGCTGGGTCAGAGTCATTTTGTCATTGAATTCGCCTGATGAGAACACTGTGGGAAGGTTCGAAACGCGTCGCGACAGACCTGAATGACAAAATTTGAAGACATTTAAAAATAAACAGCCGGCATCATTAGGGTGGTGATGCGTCTGAGCACAATATATGTTTATTCAATTTTCTTCTCCGTCCATACAGACGTTGAGATGTGTACTTTTAGAGTAATATACCCCTCACCACATCTAAACCTTAACCTACCATCGGTTTTTCTTCACACACCACCCTGAGAAAAACAGCCCGTGTGGCTGTAGCCCGGGTTTGGGGATTTTTTACAGAGCCTAAAAAAATATTTTAGACTGGCGTTGCTTTCAGTGGGGAGGTGTTGGCTGTTGTGTGTGATTTGGGGGTGTGCTTGTGACTCTTGGCGGCCGGTGGGACTCAGGACCGTGCACAACCGTTTCGAATCCTTCGGGATTCGGATTCTGGATTTTCCTTCACCTAACCAAGCCAGTGCCGGGTTCCTATGGACCTCGAGTTCCTGTACATCACCTGAATTATGCACAAAGGTGCCTACTTACCTGCTGCAAGTGCCTGCTGATCGACATTATTCGCCTAGTACCTGTAAAAAATTAAAAACAACAATACAGTTTATTAGTGTGTGAAAGAAACAATTCATGAAGCATCATACAATGCTGAAGGTGGTTATCGGTTGCTATTGGTTGCGAGGTGAGAAGCCCCGCCCTCCTGGCACATAAATGCTGGAGCGAGCTGGTCAGAGTCATTTTGTCATTGAATTCGCCTGATGAGAACACTGTGGGAAGGTTCGAAACGCGTCGCGACAGACCTGAATGACAAAATTTGAAGACATTTAAAAATAAACAGCCGGCATCATTAGGGTGGTGATGCGTCTGAGCACAATATATGTTTATTCAATTTTTCTTCTCCGTCCATACAGACGTTGAGATGTGTACTTTTAGAGTAATATACCCCTCACCACATCTAAACCTTAACCTACCATCGGTTTTTCTTCACACACCCCTGAGAAAAACAGCCCGTGTGGCTGTAGCCCGGGTTTGGGATTTTTTACAGAGCCTAAAAAAATATTTTAGACTGGCGTTGGCTTTCTGTGGGGAAGTGTTGGCTGTTGTGTGTGATTTGGGGGTGTGCTTGTGACTCTTGGCGGCCGGTGGGACTCAGGACCGTGCACAACCGTTTTCGAATCCTTCGGGATTCGGATTCTGGATTTTCCTTCACCTAACCAAGCCAGTGCCGGGGTTCCTATGGACCTCGAGTTCCCTGTACTCACCTGAATTATGCACAAAGGTGCCTACTTACCTGCTGCAAGTGCCTGCTGATCGACATTATTCGCCTAGTACCTGTAAAAAATTAAAAAACAACAATACAGTTTATTAGTGTGTGAAAGAAACAATTCATGAAGCATCATACAATGCTGAAGGTGGTTATCGGTTGCTATTGGTTGCGAGGTGAGAAGCCCCGCCCTCCTGGCACATAAATGCTGGAGCGAGCTGGGTCAGAGTCATTTTGTCATTGAATTCGCCTGATGAGAACACTGTGGGAAGGTTCGAAACGCGTCGCGACAGACCTGAATGACAAAATTTGAAGACATTTAAAAATAAACAGCCGGCATCATTAGGGTGGTGATGCGTCTGAGCACAATATATGTTTATTCAATTTTTCTTCTCCGTCCATACAGACGTTGAGATGTGTACTTTTAGAGTAATATACCCCTCACCACATCTAAACCTTAACCTACCATCGGTTTTTTCACACACACCCCCCTGAGAAAAAACAGCCCGTGTGGCTGTAGCCCCGGGTTTGGGATTTTTTACAGAGCCTAAAAAAATATTTTAGACTGGCGTTGGCTTTCTGTGGGGAAGTGTTGGCTGTTGTGTGTGATTTTGGGGGTGTGCTTGTGACTCTTGGCGGCCGGTGGGACTCAGGACCGTGCACAACCGTTTTCGAATCCTTCGGGATTCGGATTCTGGATTTTCCTTCACCTAACCAAGCCAGTGCCCGGGTTCCTATGGACCTCGAGTTCCCTGTACTCACCTGAATTATGCACAAAGGTGCCTACTTACCCTGCTGCAAGTGCCTGCTGATCGACATTATTCGCCTAGTACCTGTAAAAAATTAAAAAACAACAATACAGTTTATTAGTGTGTGAAAGAAACAATTCATGAAGCATCATACAATGCTGAAGGTGGTTATCGGTTGCTATTGGTTGCGAGGTGAGAAGCCACCGCCCTCCCTGGCACATAAATGCTGGAGCGAGCTGGGTCAGAGTCATTTTGTCATTGAATTCGCCTGATGAGAACACTGTGGGAAGGTTCGAAACGCGTCGCGACAGACCTGAATGACAAAATTTGAAGACATTTAAAAATAAACAGCCGGCATCATTAGGGTGGTGATGCGTCTGAGCACAATATATGTTTATTCAATTTTTCTTCTCCGTCCATACAGACGTTGAGATGTGTACTTTTAGAGTAATATACCCCTCACCACATCTAAACCTTAACCTACCATCGGTTTTTCTTCACACACCCCTGAGAAAAACAGCCCGTGTGGCTGTAGCCCGGGTTTGGGATTTTTTACAGAGCCTAAAAAAATATTTTTAGACTGGCGTTGGCTTTCTGTGGGGAAGTGTTGGCTGTTGTGTGTGATTTGGGGGTGTGCTTGTGACTCTTGGCGGCCGGTGGGACTCAGGACCGTGCACAACCGTTTTCGAATCCTTCGGGATTCGGATTCTGGATTTTCCTTCACCTAACCAAGCCAGTGCCGGGTTCCTATGGACCTCGAGTTCCCTGTACTCACCTGAATTATGCACAAAGGTGCCTACTTACCTGCTGCAAGTGCCTGCTGATCGACATTATTCGCCTAGTACCTGTAAAAAATTAAAAAACAACAATACAGTTTATTAGTGTGTGAAAGAAACAATTCATGAAGCATCATACAATGCTGAAGGTGGTTATCGGTTGCTATTGGTTGCGAGGTGAGAAGCCCCGCCCTCCTGGCACATAAATGCTGGAGCGAGCTGGGTCAGAGTCATTTTGTCATTGAATTCGCCTGATGAGAACACTGTGGGAAGGTTCGAAACGCGTCGCGACAGACCTGAATGACAAAATTTGAAGACATTTAAAAATAAACAGCCGGCATCATTAGGGTGGTGATGCGTCTGAGCACAATATATGTTTATTCAATTTTTCTTCTCCGTCCATACAGACGTTGAGATGTGTACTTTTAGAGTAATATACCCCTCACCACATCTAAACCTTAACCTACCATCGGTTTTTCTTCACACACCCCTGAGAAAAACAGCCCGTGTGGCTGTAGCCCGGGTTTGGGATTTTTTACAGAGCCTAAAAAAATATTTTAGACTGGCGTTGGCTTTCTGTGGGGAAGTGTTGGCTGTTGTGTGTGATTTGGGGGTGTGCTTGTGACTCTTGGCGGCCGGTGGGACTCAGGACCGTGCACAACCGTTTTCGAATCCTTCGGGATTCGGATTCTGGATTTTCCTTCACCTAACCAAGCCAGTGCCGGGTTCCTATGGACCTCGAGTTCCCTGTACTCACCTGAATTATGCACAAAGGTGCCTACTTACCTGCTGCAAGTGCCTGCTGATCGACATTATTCGCCTAGTACCTGTAAAAAATTAAAAAACAACAATACAGTTTATTAGTGTGTGAAAGAAACAATTCATGAAGCATCATACAATGCTGAAGGTGGTTATCGGTTGCTATTGGTTGCGAGGTGAGAAGCCCCGCCCTCCTGGCACATAAATGCTGGAGCGAGCTGGGTCAGAGTCATTTTGTCATTGAATTCGCCTGATGAGAACACTGTGGGAAGGTTCGAAACGCGTCGCGACAGACCTGAATGACAAAATTTGAAGACATTTAAAAATAAACAGCCGGCATCATTAGGGGTGGTGATGCGTCTGAGCACAATATATGTTTATTCAATTTTTCTTCTCCGTCCATACAGACGTTGAGATGTGTACTTTTAGAGTAATATACCCCTCACCACATCTAAACCATAACCTACCATCGGTTTTTCTTCACACACACCCCTGAGAAAAACAGCCCGTGTGGCTGTAGCCCGGGTTTGGGATTTTTACAGAGCCTAAAAAAATATTTTAGACTGGCGTTGGCTTTCTGTGGGAAGTGTTGGCTGTTGTGTGTGATTTGGGGGTGTGCTTGTGACTCTTGGCGGCCGGTGGGACTCAGGACCGTGCACAACCGTTTTCGAATCCTTCGGGATTCGGATTCTGGATTTTCCTTCACCTAACCAAGCCAGTGCCCGGGTTCCTATGGACCTCGAGTTCCCCTGTACTCACCTGAATTATGCACAAAGGTGCCTACTTACCTGCTGCAAGTGCCTGCTGATCGACATTATTCGCCTAGTACCTGTAAAAAATTAAAAAACAACAATACAGTTTATTAGTGTGTGAAAGAAACAATTCATGAAGCATCATACAATGCTGAAGGTGGTTATCGGTTGCTATTGGTTGCGAGGTGAGAAGCCCCGCCCTCCTGGCACATAAATGCTGGAGCGAGCTGGGTCAGAGTCATTTTGTCATTGAATTCGCCTGATGAGAACACTGTGGGAAGGTTCGAAACGCGTCGCGACAGACCTGAATGACAAAATTTGAAGACATTTAAAAATAAACAGCCGGCATCATTAGGGTGGTGATGCGTCTGAGCACAATATATGTTTATTCAATTTTTCTTCTCCGTCCATACAGACGTTGAGATGTGTACTTTTAGAGTAATATACCCCTCACCACATCTAAACCTTAACCTACCATCGGTTTTTCTTCACACACCCCTGAGAAAAACAGCCCGTTGTGGCTGTAGCCCGGGTTTGGGATTTTTTACAGAGCCTAAAAAAATATTTTAGACTGGCGTTGGCTTTCTGTGGGGAAGTGTTGGCTGTTGTGTGTGATTTGGGGGTGTGCTTGTGACTCTTGGCGGTCGGTGGGGACTCAGGACCGTGCACAACCGTTTTCGAATCCTTCGGGATTCGGATTCTGGATTTTCCTTCACCTAACCAAGCCAGTGCCGGGTTCCTATGGACCTCGAGTTCCCTGTACTCACCTGAATTATGCACAAAGGTGCCTACTTACCTGCTGCAAGTGCCTGCTGATCGACATTATTCGCCTAGTACCTGTAAAAAATTAAAAAACAACAATACAGTTTATTAGTGTGTGAAAGAAACAATTCATGAAGCATCATACAATGCTGAAGGTGGTTATCGGTTGCCTATTGGTTGCGAGGTGAGAAGCCCCGCCCTCCTGGCACATAAATGCTGGAGCGAGCTGGGTCAGAGTCATTTTGTCATTGAATTCGCCTGATGAGAACACTGTGGGAAGGTTCGAAACGCGTCGCGACAGACCTGAATGACAAAATTTGAAGACATTTAAAAATAAACAGCCGGCATCATTAGGGTGGTGATGCGTCTGAGCACAATATATGTTTTATTCAATTTTTCTTCTCCGTCCATACAGACGTTGAGATGTGTACTTTTAGAGTAATATACCCCTCACCACATCTAAACCTTAACCTACCATCGGTTTTTTCTTCACACACCCCTGAGAAAAACAGCCCGTGTGGCTGTAGCCCGGGTTTGGGATTTTTTACAGAGCCTAAAAAAATATTTTAGACTGGCGTTGGCTTTCTGTGGGGAAGTGTTGGCTGTTGTGTGTGATTTGGGGGTGTGCTTGTGACTCTTGGCGGCCGGTGGGACTCAGGACCGTGCACAACCGTTTTCGAATCCTTCGGGATTCGGATTCTGGATTTTCCTTCACCTAACAAGCCAGTGCCGGGTTCCTATGGACCTCGAGTTCCCTGTACTCACCTGAATTATGCACAAAGGTGCCTACTTACCTGCTGCAAGTGCCTGCTGATCGACATTATTCGCCTAGTACCTGTAAAAAATTAAAAAACAACAATACAGTTTATTAGTGTGTGAAAGAAACAATTCATGAAGCATCATACAATGCTGAAGGTGGTTATCGGTTGCTATTGGTTGCGAGGTGAGAAGCCCCGCCCTCCTGGCACATAAATGCTGGAGCGAGCTGGGTCAGAGTCATTTTGTCATTGAATTCGCCTGATGAGAACACTGTGGGAAGGTTCGAAACGCGTCGCGACAGACCTGAATGACAAAATTTGAAGGACATTTAAAAATAAACAGCCGGCATCATTAGGGTGGTGATGCGTCTGAGCACAATATATGTTTATTCAATTTTTCTTCTCCGTCCATACAGACGTTGAGATGTGTACTTTTAGAGTAATATACCCCTCACCACATCTAAACCTTAACCTACCATCGGTTTTTCTTCACACACCCCTGAGAAAAACAGCCCGTGTGGCTGTAGCCCGGGTTTGGGATTTTTTACAGAGCCTAAAAAAAATATTTTAGACTGGCGTTGGCTTTCTGTGGGGAAGTGTTGGCTGTTGTGTGTGATTTGGGGGTGTGCTTGTGACTCTTGGCGGCCGGTGGGACTCAGGACCGTGCACAACCGTTTTCGAATCCTTCGGGATTCGGATTCTGGATTTTCCTTCACCTAACCAAGCCAGTGCCGGGTTCCTATGGACCTCGAGTTCCCTGTACTCACCCTGAATTATGCACAAAGGTGCCTACTTACCTGCTGCAAGTGCCTGCTGATCGACATTATTCGCCTAGTACCTGTAAAAAATTAAAAAACAACAATACAGTTTATTAGTGTGTGAAAGAAACAATTCATGAAGCATCATACAATGCTGAAGGTGGTTATCGGTTGCTATTGGTTGCGAGGTGAGAAGCCCCGCCCTCCTGGCACATAAATGCTGGAGCGAGCTGGGTCAGAGTCATTTTGTCATTGAATTCGCCTGATGAGAACACTGTGGGAAGGTTCGAAACGCGTCGCGACAGACCTGAATGACAAAATTTGAAGACATTTAAAAATAAACAGCCGGCATCATTAGGGTGGTGATGCGTCCTGAGCACAATATATGTTTATTCAATTTTTCTTCTCCGTCCATACAGACGTTGAGATGTGTACTTTTAGAGTAATATACCCCTCACCACATCTAAACCTTAACCTACCATCGGTTTTTCTTCACACACCCCTGAGAAAAACAGCCCGTGTGGCTGTAGCCCGGGTTTGGGATTTTTTACAGAGCCTAAAAAAATATTTTAGACTGCGTTGGCTTTCTGTGGGGAAGTGTTGGCTGTTTGTGTGTGATTTGGGGGTGTGCTTGTGACTCTTGGCGGCCGGTGGGACTCAGGACCGTGCACAACCGTTTTCGAATCCTTCGGGATTCGGATTCTGGATTTTCCTTCACCTAACCAAGCCAGTGCCGGGTTCCTATGGACCTCGAGTTCCCTGTACTCACCTGAATTATGCACAAAGGTGCCTACTTACCTGCTGCAAGTGCCTGCTGATCGACATTATTCGCCTAGTACCTGTAAAAAATTAAAAAACAACAATACAGTTTATTAGTGTGTGAAAGAAACAATTCATGAAGCATCATACAATGCTGAAGGTGGTTATCGGTTGCTATTGGTTGCGAGGTGAGAAGCCCCGCCCTCCTGGCACATAAATGCTGGAGCGAGCTGGGTCAGAGTCATTTTGTCATTGAATTCGCCTGATGAGAACACTGTGGGAAGGTTCGAAACGCGTCGCGACAGACCTGAATGACAAAATTTGAAGACATTTAAAAATAAACAGCCGGCATCATTAGGGTGGTGATGCGTCTGAGCACAATATATGTTTTTTCAATTTTCTTCTCCGTCCATACAGACGTTGAGATGTGTACTTTTAGAGTAATATACCCCTCACCACATCTAAACCTTAACCTACCCATCGGTTTTTCTTCACAACACCCCTGAGAAAAACAGCCCGTGTGGCTGTAGCCCGGGTTTGGATTTTTTTACAGAGCCTAAAAAAATATTTTAGACTGGCGTTGGCTTTCTGTGGGGAAGTGTTGGCTGTTGTGTGTGATTTGGGGTGTGCTTGTGACTCTTGGCGGCCGGTGGGACTCAGGACCGTGCACAACCGTTTTCGAATCCTTCGGGATTCGGATTCTGGATTTTCCTTCACCTAACCAAGCCAGTGCCGGGTTCCTATGGACCTCGAGTTCCTGTACTCACCTGAATTATGCACAAAGGTGCCTACTACCCTGCTGCAAGTGCCTGCTGATCGACATTATTCGCCTAGTACCTGTAAAAAATTAAAATCAACAATACAGTTTATTAGTGTGTGAAAGAAACAATTCATGAAGCATCATACAATGCTGAAGGTGGTTATCGTTGCTATTGGTTGCGAGGTGAGAAGCCCCTCCCTCCTGGCACATAAATGCTGGAGCGAGCTGGGTCAGAGTCATTTTGTCATTGAATTCGCCTGATGAGAAACACTGTGGGAAGGTTCGAAAACGCGTCGCGACAGACCTGAATGACAAAATTTGAAGACATTTAAAAATAAACAGACGGCATCATTAGGGTGGTGATGCGTCTGAGCACAATATATGTTTATTCAATTTTTCTTCTCCGTCCAATACAGACGTTGAGATGTGTACTTTTAGAGTAATATACCCCTCACACACATCTAAACCTTAACCTACCATCGGTTTTTCTTCACACACCCCTGAGAAAAACAGCCCGTGTGGCTGTAGCCCGGGTTTGGGATTTTTTACAGAGCCTAAAAAAATATTTTAGACTGGCGTTGGCTTTCTGTGGGGAAGTGTTGGCTGTTGTGTGTGATTTGGGGGTGTGCTTGTGACTCTTGGCGGGCCGGTGGGACTCAGGACCGTGCACAACCGTTTTCGTATCCTTCGGGATTCGGATTCTGGATTTTCCTTCACCTAACCAAGCCAGTGCCGGGTTCCTATGGACCTCGAGTTCCCTGTACTCACCTGAATTATGCACAAAGGTGCCTACTTACCTGCTGCAAGTGCCTGCTGATCGACATTATTCGCCTAGTACCTGTAAAAAATTAAAAAACAACAATACAGTTTATTAGTGTGTGAAAGAAACAATTCATGAAGCATCATACAATGCTGAAGGTGGTTAACGGTTGCTATTGGTTGCGAGGTGAGAAGCCCCGCCCTCCTGGCACATAAATGCTGGAGCGAGCTGGGTCAGAGTCATTTTGTCATTGAATTCGCCTGATGAGAACACTGTGGGAAGGTTCGAAACGCGTCGCGACAGACCTGAATGACAAAATTTGAAGACATTTTAAAAATAAACAGCCGGCATCATTAGGGTGGTGATGCGTCTGAGCACAATATATGTTTATTCAATTTTTCCTTCTCCGTCCATACAGACGTTGAGATGTGTACTTTTAGAGTAATATACCCCTCACCACATCTAAACCTTAACCTACCATCGGTTTTTCTTCACACACCCCTGAGAAAAACAGCCCGTGTGGCTGTAGCCCGGGTTTGGGATTTTTTACAGAGCCTACAAAAATATTTTAGACTGGCGTTGGCTTTCTGTGGGGAAGTGTTGGCTGTTGTGTGTGATTTGGGGTGTGCTTGTGACTCTTGGCGGCCGGTGGGACTCAGGACCGTGCACAACCGTTTTCGAATCCTTCGGGATTCGGATTCTGGATTTTCCTTCACCTAACCAACAGGCCAGTGCCGGGTTCCTATGGACCTCGTGTTCCCTGTACTCACCTGATTATGCACAAAGGTGCCTACTTACCTGCTGCAAGTGCCTGCTGATCGACATTATTCGCCTAGTACCTGTAAAAAATTAAAAAACAACAATACAGTTTATTAGTGTGTGAAAGAAACAATTCATGAAGCATCATACAATGCTGAAGGTGGTTAATCGGTTGCTATTGGTTGCGAGGTGAGAAGCCCCGCCCTCCTGGCACATAAATGCTGGAGCGAGCTGGGTCAGAGTCATTTTGTCATTGAATTCGCCTGATGAGAACACTGTGGGAAGGTTCGAAACGCGTCGCGACAGACCTGAATGACAAAATTTGAAGACATTTAAAAATAAACAGCCGGCATCATTAGGGTGGTGATGCGTCTGAGCACAATATATGTTTATTCAATTTTTCTTCTCCGTCCATACAGACGTTGAGATGTGTACTTTTAGAGTAATATACCCCTCACCACATCTAAACCTTAACCTACCCATCCGGTTTTTCTTCACACACCCCTGAGAAAAACAGCCCGTGTGGCTGTAGCCCGGGTTTGGGATTTTTTACAGAGCCTAAAAAAATATTTTAGACTGGCGTTGGCTTTCTGTGGGGAAGTGTTGGCTGTTGTGTGTGATTTGGGGGTGTGCTTGTGACTCTTGGCGGCCGGTGGGACTCAGGACCGTGCACAACCGTTTTCGAATCCTTCGGGATTCGATTCTGGATTTTCCTTCACCTAACCAAGCCAGTGCCGGGTTCCTATGGACCTCGATTCCCTGTACTCACCTGAATTATGCACAAAGGTGCCTACTTACCTGCTGCAAGTGCCTGCTGATCGACATTATTCGCCTAGTACCTGTAAAAAATTAAAAAACAACAATACAGTTTATTAGTGTGTGAAAGAAACAATTCATGAAGCATCATACAATGCTGAAGGTGGTTATCGGTTGCTATTGGTTGCGAGGTGAGAAGCCCCGCCCTCCTGGCACATAAATGCTGGAGCGAGCTGGGTCAGAGTCATTTTGTCATTGAATTCGCCTGATGAGAACACTGTGGGAAGGTTCGAAACGCGTCGCGACAGACCTGAATGACAAAATTTGAAGACATTTAAAAATAAACAGCCGGCATCATTAGGGTGGTGATGCGTCTGAGCACAATATATGTTTATTCAATTTTTCTTCTCCGTCCATACAGACGTTGAGATGTGTACTTTTAGAGTAATATACCCCTCACCACATCTAAACCTTAACCTACCATCGGTTTTTCTTCACACACCCCTGAGAAAAAACAGCCCGTGTGGCTGTAGCCCGGGTTTGGGATTTTTTACAGAGCCTAAAAAAATATTTTAGACTGGCGTAGGCTTTCTGTGGGAAGTGTTGGCAGTTGTGTGTGATTTGGGGGTGTGCTTGTGACTCTTGGCGGCGCGTGGGACTCAGGACCGTGCACAACCGTTTTCGAATCCTTCGGGATTCGGATTCTGGATTTTCCTTCACCTAACCAAGCCAGTGCCGGGTTCCTATGGACCTCGAGTTCCCTGTACTCACCTGAATTATGCACAAAGGTGCCTACTTACCTGCTGCAAGTGCCTGCTGATCGACATTATTCGCCTAGTACCTGTAAAAAATTAAAAAACAACAATACAGTTTATTAGTGTGTGAAAGAAACAATTCATGAAGCATCATACAATGCTGAAGGTGGTTATCGGTTGCTATTGGTTGCGAGGTGAGAAGCCCCGCCCTCCTGGCACATAAATGCTGGAGCGAGCTGGGTCAGAGTCATTTTGTCATTGAATTCGCCTGATGAGAACACTGTGGGAAGGTTCGAAAACGCGTCGCGACAGACCTGAATGACTAAAATTGAAGACATTTAAAAATAAACAGCCGGCATCATTAGGGTGGTGATGCGTCTGAGCACAATATATGTTTATTCAATTTTTCTTCTCCGTCCATACAGACGTTGAGATGTGTACTTTTAGAGTAATATACCCCTCACCACATCTAAACCCTTAACCTACCATCGGTTTTTCTTCACACACCCCTGAGAAAAACAGCCCGTGTGGCTGTAGCCCGGGTTTGGGATTTTTTACAGAGCCTAAAAAAATATTTTAGACATGGCGTTGGCTTTCTGTGGGGAAGTGTTGGCTGTTGTGTGTGATTTGGGGTGTGCTTGTGACTCTTGGCGCCGGTGGGACTCAGGACCGTGCACAACCGTTTTCGAATCCTTCGGGATTCGGATTCTGGATTTTCCTTCACCTAACCAAGCCAGTGCCGGGTTCCTATGGACCTCGAGTTCCCTGTACTCACCTGAATTATGCACAAAGGTGCCTACTTACCTGCTGCAAGTGCCTGCTGATCGACATTATTCGCCTAGTACCTGTAAAAAATTAAAAACAACAATACAGTTTATTAGTGTGTGAAAGAAACAATTCATGAAGCATCATACAATGCTGAAGGTGGTTATCGGTTGCTATTGGTTGCGAGGTGAGAAGCCCCGCCCTCCTGGCACATAAATGCTGGAGCGAGCTGGGTCAGAGTCATTTTGTCATTGAATTCGCCTGATGAGAACACTGTGGGAAGGTTCGAAACGCGTCGCGACAGACCTGAATGACAAAATTTGAAGACATTTAAAAATAAACAGCCGGCATCATTAGGGTGGTGATGCGTCTGAGCACAATATATGTTTATTCAATTTTTCCTTCTCCGTCCATACAGACGTTGAGATGTGTACTTTTAGAGTAATATACCCCTCACCACATCTAAACCTTAACCTACCATCGGTTTTTCTTCACACACCCCTGAGAAAAACAGCCCGTGTGGCTGTAGCCCGGGTTTGGGATTTTTTACAGAGCCTAAAAAAATATTTTAGACTGGCGTTGGCTTTCTGTGGGGAAGTGTTGGCTGTTGTGTGTGATTTGGGGGTGTGCTTGTGACTCTTGGCGGCCGGTGGGACTCAGGACCGTGCACAACCGTTTTCGAATCCTTCGGGATTCGGATTCTGGATTTTCCTTCACCTAACCAAGCCAGTGCCGGGTTCCTATGGACCTCGAGTTCCCTGTACTCACCTGAATTATGCACAAAGGTGCCTACTTACCTGCTGCAAGTGCCTGCTGATCGACATTATTCGCCTAGTACCTGTAAAAAATTAAAAACAACAATACAGTTTATTAGTGTGTGAAAGAAACAATTCATGAAGCATCATACAATGCTGAAGGTGGTTATCGGTTGCTATTGGTTGCGAGGTGAGAAGCCCCGCCCTCCTGGCACATAAATGCTGGAGCGAGCTGGGTCAGAGTCATTTTGTCATTGAATTCGCCTGATGAGAACACTGTGGGAAGGTTCGAAACGCGTCGCGACAGACCTGAATGACAAAATTTGAAGACATTTAAAAATAAACAGCCGGCATCATTAGGGTGGTGATGCGTCTGAGCACAATATATGTTTATTCAATTTTTCTTCTCCGTCCATACAGACGTTGAGATGTGTACTTTTAGAGTAATATACCCCTCACCACATCTAAACCTTAACCTACCATCGGTTTTTCTTCACACACCCCCTGAGAAAAACAGCCCGTGTGGCTGTAGCCCCGGGTTTGGGATTTTTTACAGAGCCTAAAAAAATATTTTAGACTGGCGTTGGCTTTCTGTGGGGAAGTGTTGGCTGTTGTGTGTGATTTGGGGGTGTGCTTGTGACTCTTGGCGGCCGGTGGGACTCAGGACCGTGCACAACCGTTTTCGAATCCTTCGGGATTCGGATTCTGGATTTTCCTTCACCTAACCAAGCCAGTGCCGGGTTCCTATGGACCTCGAGTTCCCTGTACTCACCTGAATTATGCACAAAGGTGCCTACTTACCTGCTGCAAGTGCCTGCTGATCGACATTATTCGCCTAGTACCTGTAAAAAAATTAAAAAACAACAATACAGTTTATTAGTGTGTGAAAGAAACAATTCATGAAGCATCATACAATGCTGAAGGTGGTTATCGGTTGCTATTGGTTGCGAGGTGAGAAGCCCCGCCCTCCTGGCACATAAATGCTGGAGCGAGCTGGGTCAGAGTCATTTTGTCATTGAATTCGCCTGATGACGAACACTGTGGGAAGGTTCGAAACGCGTCGCGACAGACCTGAATGACAAAATTTGAAGACATTTAAAAATAAACAGCCGGCATCATTAGGGTGGTGATGCGTCTGAGCACAATATATGTTTATTCAATTTTCTTCTCCGTCCATACAGACGTTGAGATGTGTACTTTTAGAGTAATATACCCCTCACCACATCTAAACCTTAACCTACCATCGGTTTTTCTTCACACACCCCTGAGAAAAACAGCCCGTGTGGCTGTAGCCCGGGTTTGGGATTTTTTACAGAGCCTAAAAAAATATTTTAGAACTGGCGTTGGCTTTCTGTGGGGAAGTGTTGGCTGTTGTGTGTGATTTGGGGGTGTTGCTTGTGACTCTTGGCGGCCGGTGGGACTCAGGACCGTGCACACAACCGTTTTCGAATCCTTCGGGATTCGGATTCTGGATTTTCCTTCACCTAACCAAGCCAGTGCCGGGTTCCTATGGACCTCGAGTTCCCTGTACTCACCTGAATTATGCACAAAGGTGCCTACTTACCTGCTGCAAGTGCCTGCTGATCGACATTATTCGCCTAGTACCTGTAAAAAATTAAAAAACAACAATACAGTTTATTAGTGTGTGAAAGAAACAATTCATGAAGCATCATACAATGCTGAAGGTGGTTATCGGTTGCTATTGGTTGCGAGGTGAGAAGCCCCGCCCTCCTGGCACATAAATGCTGGAGCGAGCTGGGTCAGAGTCATTTTGTCATTGAATTCGCCTGATGAGAACACTGTGGGAAGGTTCGAAACGCGTCGCGACAGACCTGAATGACAAAATTTGAAGACATTTAAAAATAAACAGCCGGCATCATTAGGGTGGTGATGCGTCTGAGCACAATATATGTTTATTCAATTTTTCTTCTCCGTCCATACAGACGTTGAGATGTGTACTTTTAGAGTAATATACCCCTCACCACATCTAAACCTTAACCTACCATCGGTTTTTTTCTTCACACACCCCTGAGAAAAACAGCCCGTGTGGCTGTAGCCCGGGTTTGGGATTTTTTACAGAGCCTAAAAAAATATTTTAGACTGGCGTTGGCTTTCTGTGGGGAAGTGTTGGCTGTTGTGTGTGATTTGGGGGGTGTGCTTGTGACTCTTGGCGGCCGGTGGGACTCAGGACCGTGCACAACCGTTTTCGAATCCTTCGGGATTCGGATTCTGGATTTTCCTTCACCTAACCAAGCCAGTGCCGGGTTCCTATGGACCTCGAGTTCCCTGTACTCACCTGAATTATGCACAAAGGTGCCTACTTACCTGCTGCAAGTGCCTGCTGATCGACATTATTCGCCTAGTACCTGTAAAATTAAAAAACAACAATACAGTTTATTAGTGTGTGAAAGAAACAATTCATGAAGCATCATACAATGCTGAAGGTGGTTATCGGTTTGCTATTGGTTGCGAGGTGAGAAGCCCCGCCCTCCTGGCACATAAATGCTGGAGCGAGCTGGGTCAGAGTCATTTTGTCATTGAATTCGCCTGATGAGAACACTGTGGGAAGGTTCGAAACGCGTCGCGACAGACCTGAATGACAAAATTGAAGACATTTAAAATAAACAGCCGGCATCATTAGGGTGGTGATGCGTCTGAGCACAATATATGTTTATTCAATTTTTCTTCTTCTCCGTCCATACAGACGTTGAGATGTGTACTTTTAGAGTAATATACCCTCACCACATCTAAACCTTAACCTACCATCGGTTTTTTCTTCACACACCCCTGAGAAAAACAGCCCGTGTGGCCTGTAGCCCGGGTTTGGGATTTTTTACAGAGCCTAAAAAAAATATTTTAGACTGGCGTTGGCTTTCTGTGGGGAAGTGTTGGCTGTTGTGTGTGATTTGGGGGTGTGCTTGTGACTCTTGGGGCCGGTGGGACTCAGGACCGTGCACAACCGTTTTCGAATCCTTCGGGATTCGGATTCTGGATTTTCCTTCACCTAACCAAGCCAGTGCCGGGTTCCTATGGACCTCGAGTTCCCTGTACTCACCTGATTATGCACAAAGGTGCCTACTTACCTGCTGCAAGTGCCTGCTGATCGACATTATTCGCCTAGTACCTGTAAAAAATTAAAAAACAACAATACAGTTTATTAGTGTGTGAAAGAAACAATTCATGAAGCATCATACAATGCTGAAGGTGGTTATCGGTTGCTATTGGTTGCGAGGTGAGAAGCCCCGCCCTCCTGGCACATAAATGCTGGAGCGAGCTGGGTCAGAGTCATTTTGTCATTGAATTCGCCTGATGAGAACACTGTGGGAAGGTTCGAAACGCGTCGCGACAGACCTGAATGACAAAATTTGAAGACATTTAAAAATAAACAGCCGGCATCATTAGGGTGGTGATGCGTCTGAGCACAATATATGTTTATTCAATTTTTCTTCTCCGTCCATACAGACGTTGAGATGTGTACTTTTAGAGTAATATACCCCTCACCAACATCTAAACCTTAACCTACCATCGGTTTTTCTTCACACACCCCCCTGAGAAAAACAGCCCGTGTGGCTGTAGCCCGGGTTTGGGATTTTTTACAGAGCCTAAAAAAATATTTTAGACTGGCGTTGGCTTTCTGTGGGGAAGTGTTGGCTGTTGTGTGTGATTTGGGGGTGTGCTTGTGACTCTTGGCGGCCGGTGGGACTCAGGACCGTGCACAACCGTTTTCGAATCCTTCGGGATTCGGATTCTGGATTTTCCTTCACCTAACCAAGCCAGTGCCGGGTTCCTATGGACCTCGAGTTCCCTGTACTCACCTGAATTATGCACAAAGGTGCCTACTTACCTGCTGCAAGTGCCTGCTGATCGACATTATTCGCCTAGTACCTGTAAAAAATTAAAAAACAACAATACAGTTTATTAGTGTGTGAAAGAAACAATTCATGAAGCATCATACAATGCTGAAGGTGGTTATCGGTTGCTATTGGTTGCGAGGTGAGAAGCCCCGCCCTCCCTGGCACATAAATGCTGGAGCGAGCTGGGTCAGAGTCATTTTGTCATTGAATTCGCCTGATGAGAACACTGTGGGAAGGTTCGAAACGCGTCGCGACAGACCTGAATGACAAAATTTGAAGACATTTAAAAATAAACAGCCGGCATCATTAGGGTGGTGATGCGTCTGAGCACAATATATGTTTATTCAATTTTTCTTCTCCGTCCATACAGACGTTGAGATGTGTACTTTTAGAGTAATATACCCCTCACCACATCTAAACCTTAACCTACCATCGGTTTTTCTTCACACACCCCTGAGAAAAACAGCCCGTGTGGCTGTAGCCCGGGTTTGGGATTTTTTACAGAGCCTAAAAAAATATTTTAGACTGGCGTTGGCTTTCTGTGGGGAAGTGTTGGCTGTTGTGTGTGATTTGGGGGTGTGCTTGTGACTCTTGGCGGCCGGTGGGACTCAGGACCGTGCACAACCGTTTTCGAATCCTTCGGGATTCGGATTCTGGATTTTCCTTCACCTAACCAAGCCAGTGCCGGGTTCCTATGGACCTCGAGTTCCCTGTACTCACCTGAATTATGCACAAAGGTGCCTACTTACCTGCTGCAAGTGCCTGCTGATCGACATTATTCGCCTAGTACCTGTAAAAAATTAAAAAACAACAATACAGTTTATTAGTGTGTGAAAGAAACAATTCATGAAGCATCATACAATGCTGAAGGTGGTTATCGGTTGCTATTGGTTGCGAGGTGAGAAGGCCCCAGCCCTCCTGGCACATAAATGCTGGAGCGAGCTGGGTCAGAGTCATTTTGTCATTGAATTCGCCTGATGAGAACACTGTGGGAAGGTTCGAAACGCGTCGCGACAGACCTGAATGACAAAATTTGAAGACATTTAAAAATAAACAGCCGGCATCATTAGGGTGGTGATGCGTCTGAGCACAATATATGTTTATTCAATTTTTCTTCTCCGTCCATACAGACGTTGAGATGTGTACTTTTAGAGTAATATACCCCTCACCACATCTAAACCTTAACCTACCATCGGTTTTTCTTCACACACCCCTGAGAAAACAGCCCGTGTGGCTGTAGCCCGGTTTGGGATTTTTTACAGAGCCTAAAAAAAATATTTTAGACTGGCGTTGGCTTTCTGTGGGGAAGTGTTGGCTGTTGTGTGTGATTTGGGGGTGTGCTTGTGACTCTTGGCGGCCGGTGGACTCAGGACCGTGCACAACCGTTTTCGAATCCTTCGGATTCGGATTCTGGATTTTCCTTCACCTAACCAAGCCAGTGCCGGGTTCCTATGGACCTCGAGTTCCCTGTACTCACCTGAATTATGCACAAAGGTGCCTACTTACCTGCTGCAAGTGCCTGCTGATCGACATTATTCGCCTAGTACCTGTAAAAAATTAAAAAACAACAATACAGTTTATTAGTGTGTGAAAGAAACAATTCATGAAGCATCATACAATGCTGAAGGTGGTTATCGGTTGCTATTGGTTGCGAGGTGAGAAGCCCCGCCCTCCTGGCACATAAATGCTGGAGCGAGCTGGGTCAGAGTCATTTTGTCATTGAATTCGCCTGATGAGAAACACTGTGGAAGGTTCGAAACGCGTCGCGACAGACCTGAATGACAAAATTTGAAGACATTTAAAAAAAAAACAGCCGGCATCATTAGGGTGGTGATGCGTCTGAGCACAATATATGTTTATTCAATTTTTCTTCTCCGTCCATACAGACGTTGAGATGTGTACTTTTAGAGTAATATACCCCTCACCACATCTAAACCTTAACCTACCATCGGTTTTTCTTCACACACCCCTGAGAAAAACAGCCCGTGTGGCTGTAGCCCGGGTTTGGGATTTTTTACAGAGCCTAAAAAAATATTTTAGACTGGCGTTGGCTTTCTGTGGGGAAGTGTTGGCTGTTGTGTTTGATTTGGGGGTGTGCTTGTGACTCTTGGCGGCCGGTGGGACTCAGACCGTGCACAAACCGTTTCGAATCCTTCGGGATATCGGATTCTGGATTTTCCTTCACCTAACCAAGCCAGTGCCGGGTTCCTATGGACCTCGAGTTCCCTGTACTCACCTGAATTATGCACAAAGGTGCCTACTTACCTGCTGCAAGTGCCTGCTGATCGACATTATTCGCCTAGTACCTGTAAAAAATTAAAAAACAACAATACAGTTTATTAGTGTGTGAAAGAAACAATTCATGAAGCATCATACAATGCTGAAGGTGGTTATCGGTTGCTATTGGTTGCGAGGTGAGAAAGCCCCGCCCTCCTGGCACATAAATGCTGGAGCGAGCTGGGTCAGAGTCATTTTGTCATTGAATTCGCCTGATGAGAACACTGTGGGAAGGTTCGAAACGCGTCGCGACAGACCTGAATGACAAAATTTGAAGACATTTAAAATAAACAGCCGGCATCATTAGGGTGGTGATGCGTCTGAGCACAATATATGTTTATTCAATTTTTCTTCTCCGTCCATACAGACGTTTGAGATGTGTACTTTTAGAGTACTATACCCCTCACCACATCTAAACCTTAACCTACCATCGGTTTTTCTTCACACACCCCTGAGAAAAAACAGCCCGTGTGGCTGTAGCCCGGGTTTGGGATTTTTTACAGAGCCTAAAAAAATATTTTAGACTGGCGTTGGCTTTCTGTGGGAAGTGTTGGCTGTTGTGTGTGATTTGGGGGTGTGCTTGTGACTCTTGGCGGCCGGTGGGACTCAGGACCGTGCACAACCGTTTTCGAATCCTTCGGGGATTCGGATTCTGGATTTTCCTTCACCTAACCAAGCCAGTGCCGGGTTCCTATGGACCTCGAGTTCCCTGTACTCACCTGAATTATGCACAAAGGTGCCTACTTACCTGCTGCAAGTGCCTGCTGATCGACATTATTCGCCTAGTACCTGTAAAAAATTAAAAAACAACAATACAGTTTATTAGTGTGTGAAAGAAACAATTCATGAAGCATCATACAATGCTGAAGGTGGTTATCGGTTGCTATTGGTTGCGAGGTGAGAAGCCCCGCCCTCCTGGCACATAAATGCTGGAGCGAGCTGGGTCAGAGTCATTTTGTCATTGAATTCGCCTGATGAGAACACTGTGGGAAGGTTCGAAACGCGTCGCGACAGACCTGAATGACAAAATTTGAAGACATTTAAAAATAAACAGCCGGCATCATTAGGGTGGTGATGCGTCTGAGCACAATATATGTTTATTCAATTTTTCTTCTCCGTCCATACAGACGTTGAGATGTGTACTTTTAGAGTAATATACCCCTCACCACATCTAAACCTTAACCTACCATCGGTTTTTCTTCACACACCCCCTGAGAAAAACAGCCCGTGTGGCTGTAGCCCGGTTTGGGATTTTTTACAGAGCCTAAAAAAATATTTTAGACTGGCGTTGGCTTTCTGTGGGAAGTGTTCGGCTGTTGTGTGTGATTTGGGGGTGTGCTTGTGACTCTTGGCCGGCCGGTGGGACTCAGGACCGTGCACAACCGTTTTCGAATCCTTCGGGATTCGGATTCTGGATTTTCCTTCACCTAACCAAGCCAGTGCGGGTTTCCTATGGACCTCGAGTTCCCTGTACTCACCTGAATTATGCACAAAGGTGCCTACTTACCTGCTGCAAGTGCCTGCTGATCGACATTATTCGCCTAGTACCTGTAAAAAATTAAAAAACAACAATACAGTTTATTAGTGTGTGAAAGAAACAATTCATGAAGCATCATACAATGCTGAAGGTGGTTATCGGTTGCTATTGGTTGCGAGGTGAGAAGCCCCGCCCTCCTGGCACATAAATGCTGGAGCCGAGCTGGGTCAGAGTCATTTTGTCATTGAATTCGCCTGATGAGAACACTGTGGGAAGGTTCGAAAACGCGTCCGCGGACAGACCTGAATGACAAAATTTGAAGACATTTAAAAATAAACAGCCGGCATCATTAGGGTGGTGATGCGTCTGAGCACAATATATGTTTATTCAATTTTTCTTCTCCGTCCATACAGACGTTGAGATGTGTACTTTTAGAGTAATATACCCCCTCACCACATCTAAACCTTAACCTACCATCGGTTTTTCTTCACACACCCCTGAGAAAAACAGCCCGTGTGGCTGTAGCCCGGGTTTGGGATTTTTTACAGAGCCTAAAAAAATATTTTAGACTGGCGTTGGCTTCTGTGGGGAAGTGTTGGCTGTTGTGTGTGATTTGGGGGTGTGCTTGTGACTCTTGGCGGCCGGTGGGACTCAGGATCCTGCACAACCGTTTTCGAATCCTTCGGGATTCGGATTCTGGATTTTCCTTCACCTAACCAAGCCAGTGCCGGGTTCCTATGGACCTCGAGTTCCCTGTACTCACCTGAATTATGCACAAAGGTGCCTACTTACCTGCTGCAAGTGCCTGCTGATCGACATTTTTCGCCTAGTACCTGTAAAAAATTAAAAACAACAATACAGTTTATTAGTGTGTGAAAGAACAATTCATGAAGCATCATACAATGCTGAAGGTGGTTATCGGTTGCTATTGGTTGCGAGGTGAGAAGCCCCCGCCCTCCTGGCACATAAATGCTGGAGCGAGCTGGGTCAGAGTCATTTTGTCATTGAATTCGCCTGATGAGAACACTGTGGGAAGGTTCGAAAACGCGTCGCGACAGACCTGAATGACAAAATTTGAAGACATTAAAAATAAACAGCCGGCATCATTAGGGTGGTGATGCGTCTGAGCACAATATATGTTTATTCAATTTTTTCTTCTCCGTCCATACAGACGTTGAGATGTGTACTTTTAGAGTAATATACCCCTCACCACATCTAAACCTTAACCTACCATCGGTTT